>NW_015506692.1:182525-208468 GCF_001515645.1 Sinocyclocheilus grahami
AACGTTGTATCTGGAAATGTTCCAGCGACAGACACTCCTGGACCCCATGACCCCATGACCGTTTAACGCATAAATCGATAATCCGATAAACAGAAAGCGACAAATTTACAGCTCCATATCCAAGCGAGAAGAATAGCAGGTCTACACTGCATGACTTTTTGCAACCTCCATTGACCTCAGGACTTTTTCTGTCCTCCCCCTTTCTCTACATTCCAGAAAAACGTGCGTTTCTCCTGTCACAAACAAAGGAACATAGAACTTACACAGACAATTCAAAAGACAATCATTCGATATTTGAGCTTGAATGAAAGCTTATTTTATGTGCAAAACTTTGGTATGAATGAGAAGTGGGAAACATGTACGATGCTCGCATTAAGAAACTTTATATAAGTATTAATAAAATCTGGCAAGGATGTTCCCATGTGATAAATTGAAGCATCATGTTAATTTATGCATTAAGAAGAACCTTGCGGGGCGTGGCCCCACCCTGCAGCCAATGTCTGGTTGGAACAACGATCTGTGGGACGGACTTATGCAGCTTGATCAAAAACCCAATGTCCGAACAGATTCAATGCCTTTTTGCCTTTGTGTTAATTGCGCTCCAACATCAAGCGATTGGGTCATTCAAAGCTCCAAACACTTTGTGACTGCCGGAATCTTCAAAGTCTAAAGCCAAGCAGAGAAACTCTCAGAAGAACTTCAAGGCAAGCCTCACTCTTCTACCCAAGGCAACCCACTTCCGAAGCTCTTAAGTCACAAGGAAACCCTCACTCTCCCCGAGGGCTTCCCCAAAGACGTCATCCAAAGGACAGATTTATAACCAATCAGAGGCGCTGGAATTCCCTGAGACGAGCCAACAAGGGAAACCCCGCTCAGCTGTCACCAAAATGCAAGTAAACAAACAAAGCTTCATCTCTTACTGAACTGGTGCTGAATTGATTTTAAGCAGTAAAGATAAGTCTACCCAAGGCAACCCACTTCCGAAGCTCTTAAGTCACAAGGAAACCCTCACTCTCCCCGAGGGCTTCCCCAAAGACGTCATCCAAAGGACAGATTTATAACCAATCAGAGGCGCTGGAATTCCCTGAGACGAGCCAACAAGGGAAACCCCGCTCAGCTGTCACCAAAATGCAAGTAAACAAACAAAGCTTCATCTCTTACTGAACTGGTGCTGAATTGATTTTAAGCAGTAAAGATAAGACAAATCTCTGCTTTTGTGATTTTCTTGGTGCGATCTAAGAACTAGAAACTTACTCGAATTTTGGGACATCCTCAGAACTCTGTTAAAATCCTCATCCTTTGAACCGTATGTGTGTGTGTATGTGTGTGTGTGTGTGTGTGTGTGTGTGTTTGCATTAGTTTAGTTTAATGTAATCTAGAAAAGCCAATAAATTCCTGTTTTATTATAAGAATCATTGTCTTGTGTCGTGAATTTAAAGTTAAAACTTTGCCCAGGTCTGGTTACCTTGCTCATAGATAACACAAATACCAATCTTGTACCATTGTCATTGGCCACGTAGTAGTAAAAATAAAATTGGTAAGATACACTAAATTCTACTAGATGCTGGACGAATAGTGGATTAAGTGTAAGCTATTCAAATTTGGAATCCGTTCTAATCGGGTTGATTTTGAATCTTCAGATCCGATTCCACCTCTGAAAAGAGCTAAAATAAAGAAAATTCATTACATATATGGTGGAGAATGCAGGCAAATTTGGCTTAAATTTGGCTATAACACCAAGTCATATTGTGGTTATCTTTTCTATTTTTATCCGGAAAAATAGATTAGATACAGAGAAACAGAGAAACAGTGTTACTGTATACTTTATTGTGGCATGCCAGCATGTTGAATGTCTGAATGTGCAACTCGAGTTGTTGTTTAAAGAAGTGAACTGCAGTAAAACATTTAAATTTTGTATGTCGAGACAAAAATTAAGTCGCTCTAAAAGTGCACGAGGAGAAAAGCAAGCGTGTTCCTTGTTCTTTCTCTTATTAGGCCTTGTCTGTAGCTAGATTATTTCCCATTGCGTGTTCCAATGTTGAATAACTAGGATATCTACCCTGGTTCTTAGCTTAGAGTAGCTAACTAACGCTCTTGCCATTTATTCACTAAAACTAGTGAACTTGAAACGCTGCGCTCAGAGAGAGTGTCTGAACTTTATTTTATGGGAGAATTGTGGTTAAATCCACGTGTGTTTTTGTCTGTATAAATAGACTAAGTGCTGAGATCCGCCGAGATCTCAATAACAGTTATTGTATTAATTGCAGTAAATCTGTAGATTAATTTACCTCACTCTGAACGAGTTGAGAGTGTTCAGCGCTATAAAGATAAGAATCTAAAGAGTGCTTTTTGGTTGTTCAGTGTGAAATGCGCCGTCATTTCACGTGAAGCACGTAAACTGTGTGTAATCTGCATGCTAGCGTACTGCAAAGTACGTTGCCATAGTGACACCCGTAACCCGGAAGTTCTAAGAAACCTTTTCCGGGGTGACTTCCAAGTGTGCAAGTGCAGTTCGCCAGTGCCATTTTCGAGCTATTTGTAAACAAATAGCCTAGCATGAGCTAAGCTAATTTATGCTAACACTTTTGCATTGAAGCCTATGCAAAGCTAGTAGCATTGAAAGCTAGCGGTTAGCATGTAGCATTTTGGTGGTCTTGAATGCAATGTTTGGCAGTGTTGATGTGATCTAAGCGTGTGTATCTGAACTCTCACACTAGTGGTGACTTGCTTGCTTAAACACTGTTGGGTTTTATTAGCAACTAATTATGGTTCTGGTCCTCATTACTGTAATGATATGTTGGGATTAGTTCAGCTATAACTGCTCTTATAATATTAATGACATCAGTAGATATTACGAATTTAAGTAATTATGGATTTGAAATTTTAATTTCATAATTAATTAATTGGAAATTTGGAATTTTAATTTAATTTCATAAATTAATTTCAGTTCCTGCTTTCACATAGCAACAATATATACTGATTAATTTAATTATAATTGCTCTTATAATCTAATGACAACAACATTAGAATTTTCAATCATTAACTATCAATAGGGCTATGAAATTTTTTTATGCATTTGTAAGTAATTAGGGTGGTATGGATTAAGCTAATTATAATTGCCCTTATGATTGTAATAACATCAGTGCGTATTAGTAACTTGCTATCCTTAGGGATTCAAAATTTCTAATTTAATTTCATAATTAATTACAAATTTGAAATTTCAAGTTTTTTGTTTATTAACATTTAATAATTAATTACACGTCCTGTTTCCCTATTGCAACAATACTTACTGATGAAATTGAATTATAATTGCTCTTATAATTTAATGACAACAACATGAAAATTCTAATCATTAACTATCAATATTGCTCTGAAATTTTAATTTCATTAGTAGTTCATTAGGGTTGGGTTGCCCTGCTTCAAGGTACTTATTGATTAATTTGAATTAAATTTGATTAATTCATTAATTAATTTGATTAAAATTAATTTAATAACATCATTAAATTCTAACCAGGAAATACCATTTCTAATTTGAAATTCTAATTTCATTTGCAAGTAAGTTCTGCATCTACCTGTTAGGCCTTCTTTTCTCTCTCCTTCAGTTATTTAATTAACTAGGTTCTAGATCTCCCTCACCGCGCCAAAACATGTCTCACACAACAGACTCTGTTGGTCACTGGGAGGACCTAGAGACATGGCTAAGTGTTGCAACAGACAGCCTACTACCTAAGGCTGCTGAAACACTGAATCATCAGACACAGGACCAGCTAGATGATGTAGAAGATTTTAATTAATATGTAAATTGTCAGGTATAATCGGTGTGAATGTGGCCATTTATGTATTAAGTTATTCTACTATTATAATCATGTGTATTTGCCTGCATGTATAGAAAACTGTATGAGAATGGAATGTGCAGACATATGGTGAAGTACATGATAAGCACATGATGGCACATAATGGGGCCCTTATTTTCACAGAATATAAAATTAAGGCCTCATGACTGCATCGTGCTGATCCCATAACAAATATGAATGAAACCATTAAACAAGCCTAGAGAACGAACAGTATATAAGAGAGTACAGAAAAAGAGTCTGGAGATTGCTCTGCAGAGTTCTCTCAGGTTTTATTGTCTCTGATAATAAAACCTCTTCTGGCATCAAAACTCCAAGACTCCGAGAAAGATTCTTCACAGCAGTGGCAGAAGACACCACAATGACAACATAACAAGCCTCATGAGACAAGACCCAATTCAGAGCTACGGTCACAAAGAACTAGCCAAGATCACTGGCTCCTTAAGTCACACACTCATCGCCACCCTCAATCTGAGCGACAGGCACGCCGCCCATCTCCAGCAGGAGCTAACACGCGCACAATGACGCGTCAAGCAGCTAGAACTGGAGGCTCAGGAACGACGGGAAGGGCCTGATGAAGTGGAACAAGGCACCGAGGAGGAGATCACTAGGCTAAAAGAGACCCTAGCAGCTACTACCCAAGAGATGGAACAAGGCAAGGCTGACTACGCTGATCTCTCCGACAAGCTACAATATGCAGAACAGCTCCTGGAAAAGGCAAAGGCCGACTTCAGAGACAAGAATGGCAGAATTAAAGCCCTCGAAACTCACCTGGATGAGTCAAGAAATGAGATCAGTCGCCTAACACAACAGCTGGACTACATCAAAGAGAAGTCTGACAGCATCAGAGAGGAACTCAGACATGCCTACAAGCTGCACCCTGAGCCTGCAAGGACCCGACGGGTACCAGTCTCAGCCCTGCCAAGCAGGACCGGATCCCCTGTTCCTGGACTGACACATGATCAAAAGGGGGAGGGGGCAGTGCTGAAACATTCACCGGCTCCCTCTGAAGAACTTTACCTCACGACAAAGCTAAAAGAACTTGCTCCAGCCAGCCACAGATCATCGCATGGCTTGGACCTCAAAGACCTCGACAAGCTCGCCAGACTAGGCCGAAGAAAGGCCTGGCACAGATGCTTTGGTATCCTGAAGCGTTTTTCTCACATCATCTTTGCTTCTGACTGAATCACCGACTGGGGCGGGTCCCTGGAGCCGGGCCTTTAAGGTCGGAGAAGATCTCCGCCTTTCAAGATGGGCTTGTCCAATGAGCAAAATGGAATTTCCGAGCGGGGGGTGGCAATTGCTGGAGGGTTTACGACCCCTTTGTTCTCTAAGCATGGTAATTTGCAAATGGACTTAAATCGAAACTATTAACGATTCTCAGGGTGCTAATATATATTGCCTATGTACCACCATATAATATACACGCTTGTTTCGATCATACGAAGGCAAATTCATAGATACTAAACAAGGTAAGATTACATATAGTGAAAAGGGAGGATCAGGAATGGGTCCTCTCACAAGCATACTAAAATAGTCTAAGAATATCAAAGACAAAATACACAATGACAATAATATACTCAATGGCCTGAAGAATATGTGTGTTCATTCAAATAACGGTTTTTCTATGAATTAACTAGAACACAGTCCATTTCTACTCTGCTTTTCCTTGGGACATGCAGGGATTTTCCCTGCTTTACATACTTTTGGCCAATAAACCCAGTGATATCAGCGTTGGTTGCCATGCAACAAAGAGGCCTGTGCGACTTCCTGGGGTGTTACGCATTCCGGGGGGAAGGGTTCATGGGTCCTCATATGGCTTGTTAACTGAGGTTACAGAGTATTTGTTATATAAAAAGAGAATATATAGTGTGTTGGATTGGTCCAGACGCTACATAAGATTATTAATGTGTATGCAAACTACCCGATATTTGAGCTTGAATGAAAGCTTATTTTATGTGCAAAACTTTGGTATGAATGAGAAGTGGGAAACATGTACGATGCTCGCATTAAGAAACTTTATATAAGTATTAATAAAATCTGGCAAGGATGTTCCCATGTGATAAATTGAAGCATCATGTTAATTTATGCATTAAGAAGAACCTTGCGGGGCGTGGCCCCACCCTGCAGCCAATGTCTGGTTGGAACAACGATCTGTGGGACGGACTTATGCAGCTTGATCAAAAACCCAATGTCCGAACAGATTCAATGCCTTTTTGCCTTTGTGTTAATTGCGCTCCAACATCAAGCGATTGGGTCATTCAAAGCTCCAAACACTTTGTGACTGCCGGAATCTTCAAAGTCTAAAGCCAAGCAGAGAAACTCTCAGAAGAACTTCAAGGCAAGCCTCACTCTTCTACCCAAGGCAACCCACTTCCGAAGCTCTTAAGTCACAAGGAAACCCTCACTCTCCCCGAGGGCTTCCCCAAAGACGTCATCCAAAGGACAGATTTATAACCAATCAGAGGCGCTGGAATTCCCTGAGACGAGCCAACAAGGGAAACCCCGCTCAGCTGTCACCAAAATGCAAGTAAACAAACAAAGCTTCATCTCTTACTGAACTGGTGCTGAATTGATTTTAAGCAGTAAAGATAAGACAAATCTCTGCTTTTGTGATTTTCTTGGTGCGATCTAAGAACTAGAAACTTACTCGAATTTTGGGACATCCTCAGAACTCTGTTAAAATCCTCATCCTTTGAACCGTATGTGTGTGTGTATGTGTGTGTGTGTGTGTGTGTGTGTGTGTTTGCATTAGTTTAGTTTAATGTAATCTAGAAAAGCCAATAAATTCCTGTTTTATTATAAGAATCATTGTCTTGTGTCGTGAATTTAAAGTTAAAACTTTGCCCAGGTCTGGTTACCTTGCTCATAGATAACACAAATACCAATCTTGTACCATTGTCATTGGCCACGTAGTAGTAAAAATAAAATTGGTAAGATACACTAAATTCTACTAGATGCTGGACGAATAGTGGATTAAGTGTAAGCTATTCAAATTTGGAATCCGTTCTAATCGGGTTGATTTTGAATCTTCAGATTCGATTCCACCTCTGAAAAGAGCTAAAATAAAGAAAATTCATTACATATATGGTGGAGAATGCAGGCAAATTTGGCTTGAAATTCATAACACCAAGTCATATTGTGGTTATCTTTTCTATTTTTATCCGGAAAAATAGATTAGATACAGAGAAACAGAGTTGTTGTGTTACTGTATACTTTATTGTGGCATGCCAGCATGTTGAATGTCTGAATGTGCAACTCGAGTTGTTGTTTAAAGAAGTGAACTGCAGTAAAACATTTAAATTTTGTATGTCGAGACAAAAATTAAGTCGCTCTAAAAGTGCACGAGGAGAAAAGCAAGCGTGTTCCTTGTTCTTTCTCTTATTAGGCCTTGTCTGTAGCTAGATTATTTCCCATTGCGTGTTCCAATGTTGAATAACTAGGATATCTACCCTGGTTCTTAGCTTAGAGTAGCTAACTAACGCTCTTGCCATTTATTCACTAAAACTAGTGAACTTGAAACGCTGCGCTCAGAGAGAGTGTCTGAACTTTATTTTATGGGAGAATTGTGGTTAAATCCACGTGTGTTTTTGTCTGTATAAATAGACTAAGTGCTGAGATCCGCCGAGACCGATTCCACCTCTGAAAAGAGCTAAAATAAAGAAAATTCATTACATATATGGTGGAGAATGCAGGCAAATTTGGCTTGAAATTCATAACACCAAGTCATATTGTGGTTATCTTTTCTATTTTTATCCGGAAAAATAGATTAGAAACAGAGTTGTTGTGTTACTGTATACTTTATTGTGGCATGCCAGCATGTTGAATGTCTGAATGTGCAACTCGAGTTGTTGTTTAAAGAAGTGAACTGCAGTAAAACATTTAAATTTTGTATGTCGAGACAAAAATTAAGTCGCTCTAAAAGTGCACGAGGAGAAAAGCAAGCGTGTTCCTTGTTCTTTCTCTTATTAGGCCTTGTCTGTAGCTAGATTATTTCCCATTGCGTGTTCCAATGTTGAATAACTAGGATATCTACCCTGGTTCTTAGCTTAGAGTAGCTAACTAACGCTCTTGCCATTTATTCACTAAAACTAGTGAACTTGAAACGCTGCGCTCAGAGAGAGTGTCTGAACGTTATTTTATGGGAGAATTGTGGTTAAATCCACGTGTGTTTTTGTCTGTATAAATAGACTAAGTGCTGAGATCCGCCGAGATCTCAATAACAGTTATTGTATTAATTGCAGTAAATCTGTAGATTAATTTACCTCACTCTGAACGAGTTGAGAGTGTTCAGCGCTATAAAGATAAGAATCTAAAGAGTGCTTTTTGGTTGTTCAGTGTGAAATGCGCCGTCATTTCACGTGAAGCACGTAAACTGTGTGTAATCTGCATGCTATCTTATGGCAAAGTACGTTGCCATAGTGACACCCGGAACCCGGAACTTTCAAGTTCGCAAGCGCAGTTCGCCAGCGGCATTTTCGAGCTATTTGTAAACAAATAGCCTAGCATGAGCTAAGCTAATTTATGCTAACACTTTTGCATTGAAGCCTATGCAAAGCTAGTAGCATTGAAAGCTAGCGGTTAGCATGTAGCATTTTGGTGGTCTTGAATGCAATGTTTGGCAGTGTTGATGTGATCTAAGCGTGTGTATCTGAACTCTCACACTAGTGGTGACTTGCTTGCTTAAACACTGTTGGGTTTTATTAGCAACTAATTATGGTTCTGGTCCTCATTACTGTAATGATATGTTGGGATTAGTTCAGCTATAACTGCTCTTATAATATTAATGACATCAGTAGATATTACGAATTTAAGTAATTATGGATTTGAAATTTTAATTTCATAATTAATTAATTGGAAATTTGGAATTTTAATTTAATTTCATAAATTAATTTCAGTTCCTGCTTTCACATAGCAACAATATATACTGATTAATTTAATTATAATTGCTCTTATAATCTAATGACAACAACATTAGAATTTTCAATCATTAACTATCAATAGGGCTATGAAATTTTTTTATGCATTTGTAAGTAATTAGGGTGGTATGGATTAAGCTAATTATAATTGCCCTTATGATTGTAATAACATCAGTGCGTATTAGTAACTTGCTATCCTTAGGGATTCAAAATTTCTAATTTAATTTCATAATTAATTACAAATTTGAAATTTCAAGTTTTTTGTTTATTAACATTTAATAATTAATTACACGTCCTGTTTCCCTATTGCAACAATACTTATTGATGAAATTGAATTATAATTGCTCTTATAATTGAATGACAACAACACAAAAATTCTAATCATTAACTATCAATATTGCTCTGAAATTTTAATTTCATTAGTAGTTCATTAGGGTTGGGTTGCCCTGCTTCAAGGTACTTATTGATTAATTTGAATTAAATTTGATTAATTCATTAATTAATTTGATTAAAATTAATTTAATAACATCATTAAATTCTAACCAGGAAATACCATTTCTAATTTGAAATTCTAATTTCATTTGCAAGTAAGTTCTGCATCTACCTGTTAGGCCTTCTTTTCTCTCTCCTTCAGTTATTTAATTAACTAGGTTCTAGATCTCCCTCACCGCGCCAAAACATGTCTCACACAACAGACTCTGTTGGTCACTGGGAGGACCTAGAGACATGGCTAAGTGTTGCAACAGACAGCCTACTACCTAAGGCTGCTGAAACACTGAATCATCAGACACAGGACCAGCTAGATGATGTAGAAGATTTTAATTAATATGTAAATTGTCAGGTATAATCGGTGTGAATGTGGCCATTTATGTATTAAGTTATTCTACTATTATAATCATGTGTATTTGCCTGCATGTATAGAAAACTGTATGAGAATGGAATGTGCAGACATATGGTGAAGTACATGATAAGCACATGATGGCACATAATGGGGCCCTTATTTTCACAGAATATAAAATTAAGGCCTCATGACTGCATCGTGCTGATCCCATAACAAATATGAATGAAACCATTAAACAAGCCTAGAGAACGAACAGTATATAAGAGAGTACAGAAAAAGAGTCTGGAGATTGCTCTGCAGAGTTCTCTCAGGTTTTATTGTCTCTGATAATAAAACCTCTTCTGGCATCAAAACTCCAAGACTCCGAGAAAGATTCTTCACAGCAGCGGCAGAAGACACCACAATGACAACATAACAAGCCTCATGAGACAAGACCCAATTCAGAGCTACAGTCACAAAGAACTAGCCAAGATCACTGGCTCCTTAAGTCACACACTCATCGCCACCCTCAATCTGAGCGACAGGCACGCCGCCCATCTCCAGCAGGAGCTAACACGCGCACAATGACGCGTCAAGCAGCTAGAACTGGAGGCTCAGGAACGACGGGAAGGGCCTGATGAAGTGGAACAAGGCACCGAGGAGGAGATCACTAGGCTAAAAGAGACCCTAGCAGCTACTACCCAAGAGATGGAACAAGGCAAGGCTGACTACGCTGATCTCTCCGACAAGCTACAATATGCAGAACAGCTCCTGGAAAAGGCAAAGGCCGACTTCAGAGACAAGAATGGCAGAATTAAAGCTCTCGAAACTCACCTGGATGAGTCAAGAAATGAGATCAGTCGCCTAACACAACAGCTGGACTACATCAAAGAGAAGTCTGACAGCATCAGAGAGGAACTCAGACATGCCTACAAGCTGCACCCTGAGCCTGCAAGGACCCGACGGGTACCAGTCTCAGCCCTGCCAAGCAGGACCGGATCCCCTGTTCCTGGACTGACACATGATCAAAAGGGGGAGGGGGCAGTGCTGAAACATTCACCGGCTCCCTCTGAAGAACTTTACCTCACGACAAAGCTAAAAGAACTTGCTCCAGCCAGCCACAGATCATCGCATGGCTTGGACCTCAAAGACCTCGACAAGCTCGCCAGAAACATTGACAAATTCACTCCAAGTGTGCCAGGTAGCTAGGATGTCCAAGCTTATCTGCCAGACGTCGATTTCCATCTGGAAATGAGACCCAATGTCACTGACAAAGATAGACTCTATTTGCTCCGTACAACATCCAGCCCTGAAGTGCGCAGCTTCCTGGACCGGCAGCCTGCTCACACAAAAACTAATTACCACCTGCTCCAAGAAGCCCTCATTAAAGAATTCGCTGACCCTGAGTCAGAACAAGGACTAGTGGCTGCCCTGGAGATGAAACAAGGTCGTCATGAATCTCCTCAAGCCGACTCATACTTCGGAACTCGCAACGAACCGGACATGGAAGACGATCTGAACTTCAAAACTCTCTTCCTGAGAAACCTTCATCCTGGGGTAAGCCACCATCTTGGCGTCCTTGCATGTCCGCGTACAATGAGTGCTCAACAGTTGCGAGACTTGGTGCATAAAGCCTACGGCAAACAAAAGATGGCCTCAGAAAAGGGCGCCAAATCCACAGCAGTTCTTGACTTCAACACTCAAAGTGAAGAGCTGGCTCTAGAGGGCGCCCAACATCAAGACCATGCCAAGCTGCCACACAAAGTGGAACACACCCTCGTCCAACAGAGAACGGGACTCCCACGCTGGTACCCGACCTATACAGAGGAACAGCCGCTGGGATGGACCGCGTGGACGACAACACTCACCTGAACGTCACTGGAAAAAATCTTGGGACCAATCCAGACCTCATGAGAATCAATGGGACTGATCATGGAATCAGCCAAACTCATTTGGAAACTCAAGAGGAAAAGGCTCGTGGGAATCCAATGGAACCTCCAAGGGAAAATGACAAACACACCCTGGAGCAACCAGTCCAAGGAATCAATGAAATAACTTTCCAAGCTTTCCAAAAGATTCCAAGCTGACCGAATCCGCACAAGAACAAAAGACATCACTGTGTTTCGACTCACAAGAACTGATGAAAATGATGATGAAAGAGTTCTTCCAACGCAAGGAGGATGATCAGAAGTGAGAAAAAAAGACAAACCAGATTCAGCCTGACTAGCAGCGGGACAAGAAGGCAGCGACCACCTGACCCTACAGACCACAGAGAACGGCACTTCCTCACCTCACTCTCAGAGAACCATAACCTCCATAACTTCAGACGGGACAAGAAATCCTACCTGAACAACCTGCATAACAGTTAGAAACTGACCCAACACCTGATGCGTCAGATCACAGCAGCGTCCAACAAACACCTGCTGACAAAACCACTCAAGTTCCTGAAAGTGCTGTCTTGGTCGTCTGCAACTGTGTTGAAGAACAACACCAGATCAGTCCTGACATCCTACCTGTCTCGTCCCAAACTCCAGTCCCTCAACTTCCTCATTGAGAAAGAAATAGCAAAAAAGTTTTATCTCTCCATCGTCATCGAACACCACATCAAAGTCGAAGCCCTCCTCGACACAGAAGCCGACATCACTCTAATGTCAACTGAACTCCTTGAAGAAGTTCAAGAAAGAACAAAGAGGTCTAATAGCACCCTCAAACTATGACTATGCCATTGTCACTGAACATGACATGATCATCCGAGGCCACTCACGTCAACCAGGACAAGACAAACATCTCAATGACCAAACAGATGCCCTCGCCAAAGTAGGTGCATTACATGGAGAGTCCTGGACATTTCCTGCCCTCCCCCCCACCCCATCAGTGGCTGCCATAACCCGCCGCCAGCATGCCACTGGCGCACAAAACCCCGCCTCCTCCCACGTTGAACTCTCACCTCAATTCGCCGCTGATGATCTCCTCACCCTCCAAGCTTTGGATCCGACACGGCAAGCTATTGCAGTTCACCTTTCAAACCCATTAACTCAACCCATTTCCACCTCCGACCTAGCCACTTCCTATGATCTACGCACACTCAACTCTATCAAGCGCATGCTGCATCTCAAAGACGGCGTTCTCACATATGTCCCTGAGCCCCTCACTGCGTCAAAGCTCGTAGTCCCTCAGGGCCAAAGGGGGATGATGCTGACACACACCCACGATTCACCATGCACTGGACACCATGGCACCAAGGCCACCTACGAAACGCTTAAGCAAGTGGCATACTGGCCTGGCATGCAGCAAGACATGGCTTCTTCCCATCGTCGGACCTCCAAATAGATTGGGTAGGACCCCTACCACGGTCAATACGGGGTAACAAATACTTCCTCACCGTGGTTTGCGAATTCACAAAGTGGGTAGAGTGTCTCCCAACTCCCAATGATACAGCAGAAACGACAGCCTGCCTTTTGATGAACCACATCTTCTCAAGGGTCGGACTGCCTTTAAGGGTCAACTCTGACCAAGGAACCCACTTCACAGCTGAAGTCATGCAGGAAGTATGGAAACTCCTGGGTATACAGGCCAAGCTCCACATAAGCCATCACCCAATTTCCTCAGGTAAAGTGGAACGAGTCAACAGGACAGTAGTCGCCCACGATTCACCATGCGCTGGACACCATGGCACCAAGGCCACCTACGAAATGCTCAAGCAAGTAGCATACTGGCCTGGCATGCAGCAAGACATGGCTTCTTCCCATCGTCGGACCTCCAAATAGATTGGGTAGGACCCCTACCACGGTCAATACGGGGTAACAAATACTTCCTCACCGTGGTTTGCGAATTCACAAAGTGGGTAGAGTGTCTCCCAACTCCCAATGATACAGCAGAAACGACAGCCTGCCTTTTGATGAACCACATCTTCTCAAGGGTCGGACTGCCTTTAAGGGTCAACTCTGACCAAGGAACCCACTTCACAGCTGAAGTCATGCAGGAAGTATGGAAACTCCTGGGTATACAGGCCAAGCTCCACATAAGCCATCACCCAATTTCCTCAGGTAAAGTGGAACGAGTCAACAGGACAGTAGTCAGCATGTTGAAGAAGTATGTGTCCGCCAATCAAAAGGATTGGGATATTCCCAACTCCCCATCGCCTGTCAAAGAAATTCCTACCTCACTGGACAGGATCCCATGAGATTGTGGACAAGCTCTCACCTTTTGCCTATCGAATCAAAATCAGACAAGGGCACAGCGAGCTAGTCCTTCGATGGGTCCATCGAAACCAGATAAAGAGGCACCAGGGCTCCAACCGACAAGAAAAGGGGGAAGATCAAACCAACTGACACAGACCGACAAACATAACTTCTGTCATCCTCCTGGGTATACAGGCCAAGCTCCACATAAGCCATCACCCAATTTCCTCAGGTAAAGTGGAACGAGTCAACAGGACAGTAGTCAGCATGTTGAAGAAGTATGTGTCCGCCAATCAAAAGGATTGGGATATTCCCAACTCCCCATCGCCTGTCAAAGAAATTCCTACCTCACTGGACAGGATCCCATGAGATTGTGGACAAGCTCTCACCTTTTGCCTATCGAATCAAAATCAGACCAGGGCGCAGCGAGCCAGTCCTTCGATGGGTCCATCGAAACCAAATAAAGAGGCACCAGGGCTCCAACCGACAAGAAAAGGGGGAAGATCAAACCAACTGACACAGACCGACAAACATAACTTCTGTCATCCTAGGAAGACATATAGCTACCTTTCTTAAACACAACACCTACACACTCTCCTCCGCCGCACTACTAGGACCAACCTCTAGTAGAGAGTTGTCCTACACATGTGACACCAGCCCTTGCTGTCTAACCTCATTCAGTGTCCTTGTGTCTCTTTGTGTTTTCCCTTTTACCTCTCTCTCTATGTTTTCCTTTCCCCTCTAGTCCCCTCACCAGGGAACTCCCTTAACTCAACTTTAAATCCAGGTCCCGAAATTAGGATTGACTCCTTTCACCAAATTGAGGCAACCCAAGCCGAAGTCGTTGGAAACCGATGGCTAGTCAATACCCCAGCATGCACAGCTACCCTCACCTACGATCAACACGACACTGCCACGCATATTATCCTGCCCAACCAAACTTTATGGATCAATGTCCCTAAGGGCTAGATCCTTCCTACTGATGATTTGGCGTTGTATCACCTTACCGACAATGAGTATCAGGTCGAACTCGAAATCTCACCCTGTTTCAAACAGCATTCCTTCGTCCTCGATCCAGAATTGGAAGAAATGATCAAGGAGGAAGGAACGCAACTTATTGATCTGACTCCTGTTGATACAGCCTGTGGCGAGTATCCCGGTTCCAGATCAGCGTCACCCTGGAAACGCCGCTGCCACACTGATCACAGAAGCACAACACCTGTGCGTGATGAGTGGCGCACCTGGAGCTCGTTCCCGCTGGCCATTAAAGCCAGGAGAAGAGACACCAGCGGGAAGGCACACCGGAGCTCCAGGCGACATTAATGCTTGTTTCTCCTTATTCACAGACTCCGACGGCACCCCAGGAGAGGGATCTGCACCACGGCATTTCACTCCCCGAGCACCACGTTGAGACGGGCACCGAGCACCATTCCTCCGAGCACGTGTGATCAGTGTGTGGGCAATAAATCACCCTCCGGGGGTCTTTCTATCGGTACAGAGTCTGTGTTCTCATTCACCCCACGACAAGCCTTGGAAGCTATTGCTCGCCTTCCGCCCGCTGGCGCGCCAATCATTCGGTCTTGGTCTGCCGCTGACACAGCACTTTGCGTTTCTACTATTGTAGGATATGTTGTGACTCTGACACTTGCCTTCCTTCTCCACAAGCGAGTGAATGCCGTCCAAGAGTCTTTCATCAAGTGCATGTCCGGCGTCCTGCACATGTTCCGACGTGATAAAACTGACCAAGAACCTGAACCTGAGAACTCAACAAACCTTGAGATTATGCCTATAATCTCGAGATTATGCACACACTGCGTCGAACCTCTGACAATTAGAGCAATCAAAACGACACAATTCTAGATGATCCTAAACAATGCACACCTACGTCATCTCAAGTGTTCCTAAACTAATTATCCCCAAATTACGTAAGCCTTGCACCAGGATTCAGTTAGTGATGGAGATGTTGTTTGTGTCTTGTGAGTGCCTGTTCTCTCTCTCTCTGCCTCTTGTTCCAGTGCCCGCCAGTGTTCGCACCGGGAACATCACCGAGCAAAAGGGGGATGTGTAGGATCTCCTTTGAACAGAACAGCACATTCCTTAAGCAGAAGCTAAGGAGTCTCCTCTCAACCTCTCAAGTGCGAGTCGTAAAACTGAACCGTGGTCAGCTCAGGTGCCAATTGTCTCAAACAGTTCCTGTCCCGCTCGGCTTCTCTTTGAGCTGTGCAAAACCACGTTCATATTCGCGCGATTTTTTGCGCAGCTCATCAGTGAACAATGGCTCTGTGTAGTTAATGCTGCTCAATGTGAAAGCCTGCAGGTGATGGAGATTTACAGCTGATTACAGAACTGGCTTTCTGACAAGATGCGCGTTAAATATCGCATGTGATTTATCGTGCAGCCCTAATACATACACACACACACACACACACACACACACACACAAAGAAAACAGGTAGCTAGACAGAATAGAAATAGAATATAGAAAGCTAGTGTTTTTTAAAGAAAAAATAGCAGTTAGAAAAGGGTCAAGTGTTTTTAAATGTAAACGTAAACAAATATGTACAGAACTATGTGAAGTTACATATTTACATTATTTTTACAGTTACATTGTGTGGCATGATAGGTAAGGATAGTAGTTCTCAGAATGCTCAATGTGAAAGCCTGCAGGTGATGGAGATTTACAGCTGATTACAGAACTGGCTTTCTGACAAGATGCGCGTTAAATATCGCATGTGATTTATCGTGCAGCCCTAATACATACACACACACACAAAGAAAACAGGTAGCTAGACAGAATAGAAATAGAATATAGAAAGCTAGTGTTTTTTAAAGAAAAAATAGCAGTTAGAAAAGGGTCAAGTGTTTTTAAATGTAAACGTAAACAAATATGTACAGAACTATGTGAAGTTACATATTTACATTATTTTTACAGTTACATTGTGTGGCATGATAGGTAAGGATAGTAGTTCTCAGAAGTGAATGGGTGGGGCAGGTGTTTTCTTGACGTCATCAAGCCAAAGTCACAGTAGGCGCATAAAGTGGTGTATCATTCCTGAATCCTGATATGAATCAGTCTTTGAAAGACCCATTATTATAGACAACAATTCAATGACCAATTATTAAGGACAGACACTTGAATTTATTCCTGAATGAATCAGAATCTTGAACGAATAGATTGAATAAAAGGCTTTTTTATTAACACAATGGACTTACCGCCACCTAGTGGCGATATTACTTTCATAAGTATAATAAAGTAGGCCTATCATTTAATTTTGGCATTACATATTTCTATGATAAAAATGTTGTATAAAACATTAATATCCTGTCATTTTACAGTTTTAATTGCTATGTAGTTACATTGTGTGGCATGATAGGTAAGGATAGTAGTTCTCAGAAGTGAATGGGTGGGGCAGGTATTTTCTTGACGTCATCAAGCCAAAGTCACAGTAGGCGCATAAAGTGGTGTATCATTCCTGAATCCTGATATGAATCAGTCTTTGAAAGACCCATTATTATAGACAACAATTCAATGACCAATTATTAAGGACAGACACTTGAATTTATTCCTGAATGAATCAGAATCTTGAACGAATAGATTGAATAAAAGGCTTTTTTATTAACACAATGGACTTACCGCCACCTAGTGGCGATATTACTTTCATAAGTATAATAAAGTAGGCCTATCATTTAATTTTGGCATTACATATTTCTATGATAAAAATGTTGTATAAAACATTAATATCCTGTCATTTTACAGTTTTAATTGCTATGTAAATGCTTCTACAACCGTCTGATCAGTATTAAACTGTAAATAGTAGGGATGCACCGAATTTTCGGCCCGGCAGTGTTCAGCGCACAGGTTTCACTCTTCTCGTCGTTTGACGCTCCGTTCAATATTCTGCTAAGCAAAGTCCGCTCAAATAACGAGCTGACAGGAAATTTCTATGCAGTATTGTTCCTGTTTGCAGTAGTGCTGCTGTGCTGTAACATGCTTTAGTACAGCTGTACTGGACAACGCTGGTAAAATTATGCTTTCAGTGAAGCTGCTCTGCTCACATGCTGATAATAATAGCTTAGGACTATACATTATTTGGATAATTAGTTCAAAAAAACAACAAGAACTTATTTCTGATTCTGTTACATAGAAGTGAATAAAAATAATATATTGATATTTAATATTAAGGCAACACTTTACAACAAGGTTCCAAATTTTATGTATTAACTAACATGAACGAACAATGAACAATACATTTATTACAGTATTTGTTCATCTTTCCTTATGTTAGTTTTAATAATACAGTTATTCACTGTTAGTTCATGTTAATTCAGAGTGCATTAACTGTTAACAAGCACAACTGTTGTTTTATTTTAATAATGCATTAGTAAATGTTGAAATTAACATTAACTAAGATTAATAAATGCTGAAGAACTATTGTTCATTCTTAGTTCGTTAACTAAAGTAGTTAACTAATTAACCTTATTGTAAAGTGCTACCAATAAATTCTGTCCAGTTTTATTGTGTTACTTTCAGTAAAAGTGTGGTTATTTTATTGGTTTGTGTTTTTTAAATTTAGTATCATTAAAATTATACAGTTCAATTAAAAAGTCTTACAAAATTACTTTATATTATTTAATAAAATAATAAATAATAATTACAAAGCATTTTCGGTTTCGGCCCAGAATTTTCATTTTGGTGCATCCCTAGTAAATAGGCCTACATCTAAAAGCAACTTCAGCTTCTATCTCTGAAATGCAAAGAAGGCTTGATTAATACTGATTTAATTGGTAACATTGTCATATTACATGTATTCTAATTTAACATTAGCATTTAAGAATTTAACATTAAGGTTGACATACATATTTAGGCCTAATATGAAATTCTGTATAAATGGTTTAAAAAAAATCAGTTGCCCCTAATGGGAAAGTTAATTTCTGACACTGATAGAATCATCTCTGGTTTATTTCTATTTGTGAGTGCATGTATGAAGTAAATTCATGAGATAAACGAATATTTCACGAGTAGGTTGCAGAATGTATGCTGCCTACACAAAAGAAAGCTCTGTCTGCCTCGGTATACGGTTTGCATCAAGCCATTCGTTAATCTGGCCGTTTGATGAAGAGAAAGAGATTAAATGTAGTAGAAATAAAAGTAATTAAGAATCCGTAGAAGCGGATGAACATTATTATGTTTTTTTATTTTTTATTTTATTTATTTACTTTTTTTTATTAAATATTTTTGTTGTAATTTTTGGTTGACCAATCAGCAGAAAGGAGCGTTTCATTCCTGCCCACATGTAGAGATCCGATATTCAAGCTGTTTACTCAATTTCTATCCCTGAACTAAAAACTAAAAAATTAAGCGGAATTGGTGGAAAAATGAATAAACAGCTTGAATATTCGATTTCTACATGTGGGTGGGAATTAAACGCCCCTTTCTGCTGATTGGTCAGCCGAAGATCAAACCGTGCCATCATCAGTTCTTCTGCAGTATCACGCAGCAGAATAGTAGTCCTCCACTGCTGCACTTGTACGGATTAATAACCCATTTTATCAGTTTCATATTTTTCTCATCAAACAGACTAATGAATAGCTCGACACAACTCGTACCGGGGCAGAGTCTAGACAGGTCTTTCTTCTGTGTAGACCAGCGGTTCTTAAAGTGATAGGGTGTCCGAGAAATAATTAGCTATAGCCTGTAGTAAATCAAGCTCAAAAGGGAAATATTTACGACTAATCATAACTGGTTATGATTAGTCGTAAGGATAAATATTTAGATTATATCTTCGAATTAACTGTAGCAGAATCAATATTACAATTACTTGATCTGTCCGTCCACCGAGCAGACAATATAATCATTTATCAATTCAAGGAAAGATTATTTTCCTGGTCAAGGAAGAATAATTTTTCCTTCTTAATGCAGTGCTAGCAGTAATTTAGCAAATGTAGCAAGGGTTCAAACATTCATTGACTTTGAATTGTGAGCAGCAAACAGAGACAATCAGTGGTGAATATAAGAGATTTAATAAATGAAACTATATCTAACATACAACTAAATAAGCAAAACACATACAGAATGAAACAAAGTAAGGAAAAGAGAGAGGAAAGAAAAGGATGGCAGTATTTCACATCAATTTTAGACACAACCTTTGAGAAAAATCAGAGAATCAAAAATCACCTTAAAAGGGGCTGAAACTTAAACACGCATCTAAATAATTGTAAAAGGTTACTTGCATTGGTTCCGATTGCTGAACAAGAGTCCTGATGCGGTAGACAACGGAGGTCTTTGTTGAGTTCGTTAGGAGTGAGCTTGAAGTTTTACTTCTGGTTCTTCTGAAGAAGGAAAAGTCCACAGCGACTAAAGTTACTTGAAGATAAAAACTGCCGGAAAATAAAAACTCAAGAGGAAGATCTTGAGAGTCTTGGAAACATTTAGAATAGATTAAACCAAAGATACATACATACACCTGAATATCAGTGTTTAGGGCTTTAACTAATACAAATAACGAGTGGTAACTCAGCTAATCTAATAGGGAAACGTACAAACAACACATGCAATATACCAGATATATTTGTAGAGTATAATAGAGTAACGGTCTTTACGTGTGTGTGTGTTTGTGAGTGTGTGTGTTAGTTTGCTTGGTCAGCCAGGCCCATCGGGGTCATTTACAGCTCTTTGGACAGTGTTTGAAGTCAGATGGAGGAGATGATAGTGGGGGGGGACTGGTTAGAATCTCCTTGATGGCGCTGAACCATTTGGCAATTTAGACCCCCATACAAACTTAAAGTCTCTGACCAGAACTGTAATTTATATGCAAATTTCAAAAGGCTAAAAGGGTCTCTTAAGCCATAAAACCCCAAAGATCATGCATGATTCTACGCAGACGCTACACTTGCTCTCATAAATGACAGAATATTAAGTTATTTCCCCTCAATGGGGAAAAAAATCCAAGTGAACGTCAATCAGTACTCAATATTCATTTAAACTGCTTTAAATATGACTGCTGCTTATTTCCTGTGCACTTCAATACTGGTCTGCGCTTGACTGTAGTCGCGTCTGTCTGCTTATTGAGTTTATTTAACCCATCGCAATTTATTGGAACTGTGTGAACTAGAGTGAATATTCACCTTAATGTTGTTCTAAAGGCTTATTACTTAATAACACAAAAATGTCCTGTTTGCACTTGCCAATTTAATGGCAGAGAATGGAGCCTTTTTTTTTTGAAGCGGATGCATATCTGTCGTAAAATAATCTTATGCATCTCGCGGCGTATATTCCAAGCATTCTGAAGGTATACTGAGGGTTTGGTGAGAAACAAACCGAAATGGCAAGTTATTCTATTTTATGAAACTCTTGTGTTGCAGTGCGAGTGCGCAGCAGCTCACGCTTCACACAAGTGCATATCCTTTTGAGATATCAGTTATAATCAATTTGAATAAAACACAAGACTACATTATATAACTCTAACAGCAGGCTATTTAATATCTGTTGTTCTCCGGTTGTCAGTCAGAATGACAGTTCTTGCGTGAACATAGGCCTATATATACCCAAGCAAAATTATTATTCTTTCATTTTTGTCTTAGTGTTTAAAATATTTATTTTGAAACAAATTAATTAATTAATTTCTTAATTAAACAAACAAACAGACTTACTGGGTGAGCAGGGTAGGCTATGACAGCTGTCATATCATACCCTGCCATGCCCAGCTGATGCAAAGAATAGAATTTATATCTACACAGAAGAAAGCCCTGTCTAGACTCTGCCCCAGTATGAGTTGTGTTGAGTTATTCATAATTTGTTTGTTTGATGAAAAAATATTAAATGTAGTTACAATAAATGCTTAAGAATCCATTCAACTGCATCAGTGGAGGACTATTATTCTGCTGTGTGATACTGCAGAAGAACTGATGATGGCACGGTTTGATCTTCAGCTGACCAATCAGCAGAAAAGGGCGTTTAATTCCCGCCCACGTGTAGAAATCGATTATTCAAGCTGTTTATTAATTTTTCCACCCATGAACGAAAATTGAAAATTTAAGCTGAATTCTCGTTTGCCGTTTTTTTTTAAAAACTAAAAAACTAAAAAAGAGCCATTTTCAAATTGTTTTACTTTCAATATTAAATAAAAAAACGAAATGATCGAATGATACACAGATTAATCTTCTTTAGGCTATTCATTTATTTTATGTGAGAATAAAGAATCAAAAAATTCTGCTGGCAGAATTTGGAAGAATATAAATCATTAAACAACTTAGCACAAAAATCTGCAATTATCTTTAAGTCATCAGTTATTTTCCTATCAATACATAGTTGCTGAATAGAATTTTTAACTTGCTGCCCTAGGCAGAATTCTGCTCACCCTCCTCTAGCCAATTCCGACGAGATCTGATAAAGGCATGGATTTACAGTAGTACGCGTATTTTAACTTCAACCCTGATCCTACAGTATGTTGTCATCAGTAATCGATAACTGAAGAACGGCACAAAGCAGTAGATTAGCTGATGCTAAGGATTAGACATAACACAAGGAATACATTTATTTATTAATTTGTAAAAATAATGTAAATATGTAACTTCACACAGTTCTGTACATATTTGTTAACATGTGCACTGGAACTGGAAGTGTGTATTGCTACTATAGAGAGGTTAAATTTCAAAGTACAGCTGTGCAATAAAGGTGTTCTATTCTATAAATTCAGTATAATGAAAGTGTGTAATATATTTAACTGATACAGTAATTGTCAGGTAACATACAAATACAAACATTATTACAGTGTGTCAACCATTGCCTTTTTAATTACATTGTTACGTTTAAAATTGTTATATTGCAAAGCAAAATATATTTTACATGCAGTAATGCACATGCATCTTCAAGAGACGTCTCAAAACACATCTCCTCCACCTTTATTTGACCCTCAAACTGTAACAGATCGGCCAGGCTCCACCACCAACCAATCACAACGATCCCTCTCACCTGAGTTCTGAGCACCAGCACCTGTCACTAATCAAGCCCCTCATTAATCAGCCTGCATAAAAGCACACACCTCAGACACCCTCATTGTATACACGTAGAGGACTCAGTGGCTGTGTCCAAAACCACCTACTCATTGGGCGCTAAAAGAGTAGGTACTCTACAGCCAAATCTCGTTAAGTATGAATGAGAGCCGGACTTCATCCGCCATGTTGACGTTATCATGTGATCTACGACGTTACAAGCGCAACAACTTAGAAGATACGAGCGGCAGGTTTAATTGATCTCTCTATAAATATTTTGATGTTTATGAAATTTCCTAATTTTGTGGTCTTGTTGAAGAAACAGCTGCCCTTTTATTGTGACCAATACATTTTGGGTTGATTAAACTTTTTATATATTTAACCCAACTAATATGACCCACAGTTTAATCCTTAAATATATTATTTTTCCTTACAATAACCCAAAATTGTTATCTCTTGAATATATATATTTTATGTGCAATATTTTTCATCCACAAACAAAACCGTCTTAAATCTCCTTTGTTTTCCTCTTTTTCTTGTAGAATTTCTCTTGTTTCATCCCTCCGGTTTATAAAAAACAACAACAACGAATGCAATATTTTGATGCATTGATTATATGAATAGCTATTATGATTAAATATATTTAACCTTGTCATTGTGCCTCTTTTTCTGTGTATATAATCTCATACTATGATGTATGCAAACCCATTATATTTTATGTTTTCTGCTTTTTGTCATTATGATTGTTCATTGTTAAAGATAATAGCATCTTTCCCTGAGCTTGAATGTAATAAGTTCTGCAGTATTAATAAAAAAAGTACATAAGATGGACAGGTGCACCAACACCTCACACCATCAGTAACTCCACAACCCTACCTAGTACGGTTTTCCTCAGCGTTTGCAATATTTGTAATATCTGCACAAAGGAGACGTCGATCAGCTGCTAGAAGATCTCGCCTTTGGAGAAGACTGTTAATTTTACACTCGAAAAATGTATTACTACTTAAAAATTAAGATTACCCCAGAATGCATTGCTAGCCCACCCCAACACTCCTGAACAATAATAATGATAAATGCTGACCAATAATTATATATACTGTATATATATATATATATAGTAAAACAAGCAAAATGTCATTTTTGTCATATGCCATAGCTATGCATGACTACACACTAGACAAACGCAGCCAAGGTGAATACATCTACATTTTCAGTCAAGTAATGAATTAATGCACAAGTTAATGAAACTTTTGTTGGTTTTAATTGCTTCTATTGTCCTCATTTATAAGTCGCTTAGCATAAAAGCGTCTACTAAATGACTAAATGTGCTAAATAATTAATGATATACTTAAAATTACCACCATACCAATACAAGTGCTCAGCGTTATTTCAAAGGACATTTAAACTATCTCTGATTTTTCTTATATTGTGTTTTATTGTATATTGTACTCTTTATTGTACATAACTATGCATGTGATTCCTAAAAAAATCGTGTTCTTTAGCCCTGGAATGAATATGCGGAAGTGACCATGCAGATTGGATACAATATTCTAATGTTCCAAATATAATTGTTTACGCTCTACTTTACCACTGGATTTTGCTATAACCATAAATATTTGACTGAAACATGTCTATTAATATCTGTTTGCATGAACTTTAACTTTGACATTTTTTAACTGTTGCCCCGCCATCTACTTCTCAAACCTCTATGGTATCGTGCTGGGAAAACAGGAAGGAACATTGTGCTATGCGAGTTACCCATCGCGTGTTGGTAGTGGCGTGTGCCACAGCTTGCTTTGCCGATTGTGAAACGTGATTGGTAAACAGTTTGCCGGATTATACCCTGACCCTGCACCATCAAGCGATCGGGTCATTCAAAGCTCCAAACACTCAGTGAAACTTCGTGACTGCTGGAATCTTCAAAGTCTAAAGCCAAGCAGAGATACTCTCAGAAGAACTTCAAGGCAAGCCTTACTCTCCTTACCCAAGGCAACCGACTTCCGAAGCTCCTACATCACAAGGAAACCCTCACTCTACCCGAGGGCTTCCCCAAAGACGTCATCCAGGCTTTTTAAGGAACAAAGCCATTTCCTTTTCGGCTAGACTTAAAAAGAAATATTTTGAACAAATATCATTATTAGAAAGAAGATGTGGGGACTTAGAAAGGGAATTAGGTTACAACTTTTCCAGTATTACACTACATAAGTTAAAGGCTGAAAGGGCTGCGCTCAATGATTTGCTTCGCAGAAGAGCAGAATATTTAATGCATATTACAAAACATGAATACTATATAGACGGAAGCAGACCAAGCCGACTCCTTGCACTTACTCCGAAAAAACATGAACAACGTTTTAATATACGGGCGATTAAAAATTCAAAAGATGTTCTCAATTCACATCCCAAAGATATTAACAAAATATTCACGTCATTTTTTGAAAAATTATATACTTCAGAAATGCAACCCAGTACTGGCCAGTTAAAAAGATTTTTTGATCAGTTGAATTTAAATAAACTTTCAAAAGAGGAAGTGGACAACCTTGACTCTGATATAACCTTAGAAGAACTACATAATGCAGTAATTTGTTCAAATAAAGAAAAGTCTCCCGGAATTGACGGCATCCCAATAGAGTTATACCTGGTGCTATGGGATTTACTAGGTCATATTTGGTTACGCATTATAAATGAGGCCATATCCAAAGGCCATTTTCACAGAGACCTCAATACAGCTTTAATCACCGTTCTACCTAAACCCGGCAAAGATCACTCGGACTGTTCTAACTATAGGCCCATCTCCTTGATTAATGAGGATGTCAAAATGCTAAATGCTAAAGTTATTGCCAGACGTCTACATGAAGTAATACATAAATTAATTGTTCCAGATCAATCAGGTTTCATCACCGGACGCCTGGCTTCTGACAATGTCCGCCAAGTGTTACACGTCATCGCAGAATCAGGGAAATTGAAAACACCTAGTGGCCTTCTATTTATTGATGCCGAAAAAGCCTTTGATCGGCTTGAATGGGGCTTTCTATGGCATACTTTAAAGAAGTTCAATTTTGGTGACCGGTTTATTAGAATGAAAAATCAAAATTATAGATGAATTTGTCATACTATCAGGATTTAAAATTAATCATGCTGTAGCGTCTCGACCAATCGGACACACTAATTTTTATTTGATTTA
>NW_015506692.1:208478-209108 GCF_001515645.1 Sinocyclocheilus grahami
TGATCATGGATGGGAAAGGGACATCGAGGCTATATTGCCTGAGTGTACAGAGAGGATGAGGCCCCCCGTACCACACAATCTTGAAGCAAAAGCAGGTGAACATGCGGGACAATATGGCTGCTGCTGTGTCTGCTCCAAACATTTGTGTGCCTGCTCTCCATGAGCACGACTACATTTACACAGAATAAAACATTTTACAATTAATGTTGTCAGCATTTCATTTCATATGTTTACAATTACATGCTAATTTTTGTCATAGCTTCTTTACTTTTGTGGTGCAGTGGGCTAAAGCACTGCACTGGTCAGCAGAAGGTTACTGGTTTGATCTCCGCAGCCGTCACGTCACGTGTGTCCTTCAGCAAGGCTCTTTACTCCAGGTGGCTGCTGGGAGATTGGGGTCCCTGTAATAAGAGCACTGGAAGTCACTTCGGATAAAAGTGTCTGACAAATGAATAAATGTAAATTATTTTTGTAAATCCTTTTTTGTGTCGAGCACAAATGCTCAATAAAGCAGCTTATTTCTTCAAGGTACTACTATAATATAAATGCTTATATATATTTCATACAGTTTCTATTTGGGGGGTTTAAAGGGTTAGTTCATCCAAACATAAATTCAATCATTATTTACTC
>NW_015506692.1:209223-209465 GCF_001515645.1 Sinocyclocheilus grahami
CTGACTTTCAGAAGCTTCATGACATTATTTGATGATGCTTTTAAAGCTTCTGGTTTCACTGACTGATGTTGTATGAACCGAAACCAGGAGAACAAACTTGACCAAACTCACATCCTCAGTGTCTTTTGGTCTTTCTCTAGATGCTCTCACTGGCTCTGGGGTCACTGAGGATGAAGAGACCACAGCAACATCTGGTCCAGATGAGGTAGTAAGAGGTGGAGTGATGGAGCGTCTCATCCATG
>NW_015506692.1:209889-210133 GCF_001515645.1 Sinocyclocheilus grahami
TAAACACACGTGTGTGCTCATCTGTCCCTGTAACATCCAGACAAGAGTCAAGTTACCTCTGGGATTTGTGTGCTCAAAACTACATTTACATTTTGTGGTAGTTGATGATGTGTTAAGTAGCTTTTTATCCAACACAAATGTTCCTCAATTTTTCCACAGTACTAATGGACAAATACAATAGATTACTTATATTTAGTTGCTTTATGGAAATGTATTTACATTACTTACATTCATCTATTGCAAA
>NW_015506693.1:0-4240 GCF_001515645.1 Sinocyclocheilus grahami
AGAGGTATATTATGTCCCACTTCACGCTTCTCTAGTAAATTTCGTTTGTGTGTGAAGACGCTGCAGGCAGCGGCGCAGTGCAACTCTGTAAATGAATATTCCAAAGTGAAGTAAACTTCAACGGATTTCCCCTGCTCAGGGAGTAGGGAGCAATGGACACTGTGTAGGGACCATGTCAATCGGAACACAGTTCATGCACGGAGCTCACTTCTAACGAGATGATCTGAATCAGGTGTGTTAACAAAGAGAGACGTGCAAAGCATGCAGAGCGGGGGACTGGAATTGAGAACCGCTGGTCTAGAACAATTCTTACAAATATAACACGACGTAACTGGGCACCGTGGACAGACGCCGAACGGTGCCGTGGTGTGCCTACACTCATAGAAAATAATGTATTTTAATTTTAAAGACGTGGTGCAACGCTGCGCTTCACGTCCAGTGTGCGACCGCACACGACGTTCGCGACGTTTTTTTCACCTCCGTGACAAACGTGTTTTTGAAAGACCCTGGGAAATGTAATCTTATCATTTGTCAAAACAACACCCCTGGCTTAGTGGGAACCCAATCCCAGATCAGGACGTTAACATCGAGGCCGGCTCAGACTGGACCGGGTCATATGGGGCGAGTGTTTCTGACACATAACATAGCGCTAAGCTTGGTGGACCCTGGTTGCATTCCACTGACCCCAATTTTGTAGTGACACCAAGATGAAGGGTAAGAAGGTAAACATGTAAAAAGCCTAACTGTAAGAGAGATTAGAATTATTCTGGTTAATTAGTGTGGCTGTTGAACCGGCTTAGAGTGCTTAAGAGAAACGTGCTGTGTTAAAGAGACAGACCACCCACTACCGTTTGGTAGGTACCGTATCCCACGACACACTGACCTCAATGTTCATTCATCACTCACACACTCATATATACACAAACACTCGTCCCCTTTAATTTATAGTGTAAATAATCCTCCTCCACACGTGCATATCACTGGAGCACACACTCACAAATTACCCAATCTGACCGATTATTTGTTTAGAGTTTATTTGTGGGATGATGCTGTACCAGGCAGTGCAATTCTGCTGCATTTGATGTGGCTCATAAAAACTACAAACTAAGTTGCTTTAACAAAAGTCAACAGCTGCTGTGATTCGAAATCATCCTTAAATTTTCAAAAGCAAAGAGTTAAACTAGAGAGAGGAGTATGGGAGGAGAAAACAGTACTCAATACTTTTACTAAGGATTACTGGTGTCCAATTTCACGAAACTTGTGTACACTCATGTATGGATTGACTAGATGACATTTTACATCGTGTATATCATTTCCGTGTGTGAGTGACTGACTGTGCATACATAAAGCTACGTACATGCACAAAAACTTGGAATGGAAAAGACAAATTGTATTGCTTCATATCATCATGTCTGGGTGGAACATGGTGTCTTCATTGTGAAAAACACATATAGTAAGACATGAATTCAGATATATGTACAGTAAATATGAACAGTATGTAAAAGTGTTTGGAAGTTAAGTACAGTAAACAAATGATTACAATTTAAAGATAGCTCTATTTTAATATATTTTGAAAACCAATTTATTCCTGTGATTACTCCAGTCTTCAGTGTCACGCGATTCTTCAAAAATCATTCTAATATGCTGATTTGGTGCTCAAGAAACATTTCTTATTATTATCAATGCTAAAATCATTTGTGCTGCTGTAACCATGATACATTTTTTAGGTTTATTTGATAAACAGAAAGTTCATAAGAACAGCATTTATTTGAATCAATTTAAATGTCAGAATGTATATATGAAGTTGGATTTGAACCCAGGACCCCATGCACGCTAATTAAAAACAGCACCACTAGACTAACACATCTTGCACATAAATAAATACTAAGTGTTTTTTCATCATCTCGCCTAGGGCACCAAATGAGCCAGGACCGCCACTGGTGCCTCCTCAAAAAACGTGCATGAGGCCCCCTACTGTGTTCCACTTTTTCTGTCTCTTCTCTCAAGAAATGAATTAAGTAATTAGACAGGTCAGTCAGAGGCTCATACAAACACAAAGAGAGCAAGAGACACATGAGTGACTCAGTCTACATATACAAATTTTTGCTCTGTTGCTCTACTAAATAGGACATTTCCATCTAACACAAATCAGGCAAACAGATAGTTCAAATGGCTCGGATAGCAACTGAGTGTATAGGCTATCGGAGTAAACCCACGTAAAGCACAAATGACAGAAAATGAAAGGTACACAAACGACACAGTAAATTAAGTTGTAATCTATGAAAACTACTGAATCAAAAAAAAAACATGATAATCAGAACCAAAACAGATGCTTTTAGCAGGTCCCAGCTGTAATGGCGCAGCTCTATTCTGGAAAAGGGGGCGGGGGGAGCAGCAGCGTGTTTCTGCTTCCACTCAAAATAGGCATTTTCCAAATTTTATTATATATGATCTGTGGAGTATTTTGAGCTGAAACTTCAGACACATTCTGGGGACACCGGAGACTTATATTACATATTGTAAAAAGGGGCATAATATATCTCCTTCAATATCCTAATGATTTTTGGCATAAAAGAAAAATCAATACTTTTGACCCATACAATGTATTTTTGGCTATTGATACAAATATACCCCAGCGACTTAAGACTGGTTTCGTGGTCCAGGGTCACATATATTAATATATATAAGAATTTCACACATATATACACAAATATTTTTATGAAAAACCTTAAAAGTAGAAAAGTAGAGAGAGCAACAGACCGATAAAAAGTAGGCATGAGAGGGAGAGATTTGGTTGACATTCAAACCCTTAATACACATTGTTCTCAAACGTATGTAAACTAAATCAATATTTAGTTGATTCATTGTCTTTTAATAGCACATATAAGCAGACGGATGTGAATAACCCTGCTGTTGGATGGTTCATTTGTAATCGTCAGATCGATGGCAACACATTCCTACTACATTTTCAGGTTAATAAATAATAAGTAACCCTGCTTTGTAAATATAATACTACTATGGAAAGTCTCCACTCAAAAACAAAGAATCAAACTGTTTTTGGTTATTCACAAGATTTGCTTGAATACAAAACTACAAACAAAACTAGGCATAATGAAATACAATTAGCAATCCAAAATCCATATGGTCTCATTGAAAGGCCATGGGAGGATACAGGATGGCAGTGCTGGGGCAATAGAGGCCCGTGTTTTAACCTCTGACGTTTGACCTCTGTACTGAGAGTACAAGTCAGACAACAGGACTGTTGTAGTAGAACAAGGACTGATACACACTAAAATTACAAGAGTCATGAGCACTAGCACACGTGATCCTCCTGCAGCTACAGGACATGTGGAGATGAAGTCCTGACCTTTGGATGACCTTCCTGATATTGGGCCAGAGAGACTAAATTTGTACTCCCAGCAGGAACATCTAAGACACAGAATCAGTGAGAGAGAAAGAGGGAGGGAGAGAAAATGTATGACTGAGGTACACAAAAACAACAGAATGGGAGAAAGAACAAGGCAGGGACAGGAGGAATAGAAGGAAGGATGGGAGACAAAGTTAGGATGAGTCTGATGTCACTATCAGCTGTCTGAGGGATATGAGTAAGCTGTTTGGCAGGGGAGATGCTTCGGCCGAATTGATAAAGCAGCTTCCCCACAGACAGCACCACGGGAGGAGACCAGACCAAACCTGATCAGGAGGAATTCATGAGGAAAAACCTTATGGAAAAATCAGTGATGAAATTTAAGATATGTTTTATGTATGATATAAATTTTTGGACTTGGCTTTTCCACAAAAAAAAAAAAGTTGCAAAATGGTGCTTGATTTTTGAAAGATGGTAAATATAACAACAGATTATAAAAACAAAAAACAATGCATAAGCAACAATGCAAGAAAAATGTGTTTACCTGGTACTTTAAATCACCAAATTATTCACCAGTCTTAATGTTGAAATTTAAACAGAACTGAGTACAATGAATAAGCTGACAATAGTGGTCATATTTACACACAAATTGAAATCAGGCAAATGGACATAAATGTAGGTTTTCCTCAGACCATACCTTTACCAGATAAAAGAACACTGTTTCAGGTGTTACATGACCTTATAATATTCTTTATAATATAAAATAAACTATTATTAGTATATATATATTTTTAACAAATGTAAACATTTAAGAAGTGAACATGTTAATACTTACACACACACACACACACACATATATATATATATATATAT
>NW_015506693.1:8824-37187 GCF_001515645.1 Sinocyclocheilus grahami
TATATATATATATATATATATATATATATACTGTATATATAATCATATCATTCTGAAGAACCCTTTTCCTGCAATGGTTATTTATAATAATGGTTATTTGTATTTGTACTATTAATAAATATTAATTGGATTAAAAATGTTAATTATAGCATCATTAGGTTTCTTTATAGCACTTTAAAAAGCACCTTACAGAAAGGGTTCTATTTAACACCAAAAAGGTTCTGCTATTGTTATAAGCCAAACTAGGTTTAGATCCATTTTTCTTGAGAGTGTTTTGTAAATATTTTAAATACATACATTAGTGTGGTTATATACAATTAGGATAATAAAAAGATGTGTGAACAGCAGGTATGTGACCTCCAGCATGACAGAGGCCTTGTTTTTCTAATCAGAGACAAAAGCTCCATTTAGGTCCACTGCTCCAGCTGTGATTAGACCATTTGAAAGAGGAAATGGATTTAATTGGCTCTGTGACACAAGACATCACTTTCCGCTCTCTCTCTGTCTTGAGCATGTTTAATTTGCTCAGTTCAATGTCTGTTTTTCCACTCAGATCACTTTGGTTGTAAATTTCTAATCAGAGACAAAAGCTCCATTTAGGTCCACTGCTCCAGCTGTGATTAGACCATTTGAAAGAGGAAATGGATTTAATTGGCTCTGTGACACAAGACATCACTTTCCGCTCTCTCTCTGTCTTGAGCATGTTTAATTTGCTCAGTTCAATGTCTGTTTTTCCACTCAGATCACTTTGGTTGTAAATATCAAAAGCCATAAAATTTGTGTTCCAGAGACTGGATAAAGCAAAAATTACCATATAAAAATATCTGCACTGGAATATTAGATGTTCACGCCATTGACCTTTGGTTATTGCTTCCTTCAGGGACACAGTTATGAAAGAAAAGTGAGTGAGAGAAAGAGCGAGATTCTATTTTGATCTTTTTGTCCCATTAATCTTTATAATGGAACTATAATAATAAGTAAAGCATACTGAAACTCACCCACCGCTCTCTCTCACTAACACTGCTTCCACCAGTACACAGTTGCCTGCTGTTTATGATAAGGCCTTTATTCATATAAAAGCACAATACTCTTTGTTCACACCTTTTATTACTTTTGATTACTAGTACAATGCTAAAGTCACCGTCATTAAGACCATATAACAGATATGGCTCATACAACAGAGCGCAAGCTAATAACTGAAAAGTTAATGTTTATGTATTGTAGTACTGAAGCACACATTTTTGTGTTTGTGAGAGAGGGAATAGGAATGTGGGAGGACACACATCCACATTCTCATCACTCAAACTACACAATAATGTAGAATCATCACATCGATGTCAGACTTGAGTCATTTCTGTGAGAGATTCACATCAGTCTGAAAAGTAAACAAACAGAATCAATTATATTATATTATATAGAAACTCCTTATTTATTACATCAATACTTGAAAATAAGAGTTATATAAACACTGCAGTCTGACAAAGAGGAGTCCACTTGTAATTTAAAAGGAATTAGTCTCAAAATGAGAAGGAAACTGAAGTGTGCTTTAGTGCAGAGCTAGAGGAAACACTCTCTAGTCACTTCTTCAAATGACTAAGTATGACTCAATATGCAGAATTTAATCCATCTTGAATATTTAACGCACATATTAAACCATATTCTCATTTAATCAGATTCAATCATGAGATGAAAGTGAAGTGGTCTCTTTTCACTTTTCAAAGTTTGGAGTCAGTAATCATTATTATTATTTTTATTTAAAGAAATTAATACTTTAATTCAGCATGAGTGCATTAAACTGAAAAGTGACAGCAAAGACTGTGTACGTTGATACACACAAAAAAACATATTCTTTTGAACTTCCCATAAATCAGAGAATCCTGAAAAAATGATCAGTTTCCACAAAAATATTAAACACATTTTTACATTGATATTATAAGAAATATTTTTGAGCAGCAAATCAGCATATTAGAATGATTTCTGAAGGATCATGCGACACTGAAGACTGGAGTAATGGCTGCTGAATATTCAACTTTGCCATCAAAGGAATAAAATGTCATTTTAAAATATATTACAATGGAAAACAGTTGTTAGTTAAAACTGCCTTTACTGTTCTTTCAAAATTATTGAACAATCTTTTGAACGGTAGTGGTAGTGTATCAACTGTCAGATTTCAGTTGTTCTTTTGTATACTATAGAGATGCACCGACACTGAATTTCTCCATCGATACAGATAGCCGATTATTCAGAATGATATCTGCCGATACCGACAGTTTGATTTTCTTATGGAAAAAAATCTCTCCTAACTAATGCTGTAAACTATACTGGGAACCCTCTAATTTTGTGCATTACTGTTATATTAACCCTTTCGCACGTGAGTTTAAAATATTCTAGCTGAGCCCCCAGCGTGAGTTTTTTTAGGCGACCGTTATTTTAAAATGTATCGCCTTATTGTTTCCATGGCGACGCGTCATGCTTGTCATGTGACACAACGCAGCCACAATAGATCTGTGTAACACATGGATCGTTTTTATTTCGTTTTTCCTGTTTTATTCAAAATATTCACAAACATGCTCACTATATTATGAAATATCTGATATTCCGATTCTGAAATATGTGCAATTAAATCTGTTTGGTAGTTTAAACACTTTTATATTGACCGTGTTAGTTGATCTATAGCGGGTGATGGGGTTGTCAGTATACAACTCAGTTGCACATAACATTTTCATAAACTGTCTTCATGCCAGATTTATTCAAACATAAGGTATGTATAATTAAATGTAAACCAGCTCCTCTTTAGTGTTTTTTGTTAGCTATCTAATGAACTGTGAACACTGGATAACTTTTCTGAGGTAAATGCAACGTTAAGTGTTCACAAGCTGTTTTATTGGCATCTTTCCACAATTGAAACGCTGAATGAGTTGTACTGTATCTTTCAACAAACTTTTTGATGTTCATTCATGTTTATTTTGCGCAGTTTATTTTGCAGTGATCCCTCACACCACATTTAAAAGTGTCAAAACAGCATTTATTGTTTGAATTTGTGACAGAATTTGAAAAATGAGGCTTTGTTCCTTATCACAAGTAACAAAGCACAAAGCTCTTTGTGATTTTTGGATGGGAGGCGCATTGTTTGCTTTTGAGAAAAAACATGGATCTGGCAAACCCTGGGTTGAACTACGGGTGATTCATTGGGTCAAATAGAGCCTGCTTTAATGTTGCTCATTTTTTAAATCAGAGAGATTTTCTTCACACACTGTACGAGTTGCAGTCTGACACATTTTGGCCTCCTCCTTTTGATTGACAGAGTATAATCGGCCCTGATCATCAGCTGATTTTGATCAATCGGCCGATGGCCAATAACGAAAAAAATTGCTTTTATCAGCCGACACCAATTATTGGCCGATACATCTCTAGTATACTACAGTAAAACCAATAAAAGTCTGTTTTGACATTATTGCTGCTACAATTATGTGTGTACAATTATGAGAGGAAACACTGAACTATTTCAAATAATAATTCTTCTTTAAAGATTAAACTTAAAAAAAGAGGCATAAGCACAAACTCACACACACTCTTTTTCCTACTCCTCCTTCCTAACCAACATCATGTCTTCTCCCAAATCTAGCTGTGACCCAACACTTTGTCCAAACACATTTCACACATGCGTCAGAAGCGTTGACCTACATCAGGCCTCTTGCTAAGCTAATATCAGAACACAAAGGGATTAGCCTAAGATTAGGATAAAACAGTCTGTGCAGTAATTGTTTTCTGCCAATTACAAGCTAACATAAACACGGTCACCTCAACAACTCAACCATGCTACATTTATAGATCCTATCAATCATTCTAATCCATCCATCCGTCCATCTAACACAAATGCTAAATGTGTGACCTGAATTGAACCAAAAACATAGTAAAACATGACAGTGGAGATGGCTAACCACTGAGAAAATGCATTTGCTTGGTTGTCAGTGTTTAAATGTTTTCCAAACGCGTGGCCTGTTTACATGGTGTCCTAAGGGTCCAGACATAGTGTCAGATTGGAGCATGCATGTGCACTGTCGGAAAACTTTGTTTTTCGTCTCACTCAAACTATGTGACTCCTCCAGCAGACATTTGTTTGTGTAAACACACATCATCGTTAACCCTGATTAAATAACCCTGGTGTTTACTAAACAAATAATCAGTGATGTCCATCCATTGTCGTTCTTTTGCAGCTGTCCACCTATTTGTCAAGCTCTGTTAGTAAACTTTGAGATCTTCAAGTCCTTAAATGGAAAGCGTGGCCAGTGAGTCCACAGGTTCCACCCAGACATTCTCTCACACACACACACACACACACACACACACACACAAGTATGCACGCACGCACACACACATGCGCGCACACACACACACACACACACACACAAATTGAAACATATTTTATACACTCACTGAGATATAAAATAAAAGTATTTAGAAATATTGACTTAAAAAATAAATAATAAAAATATCAAAAGCACATAAAATCACTAGAAATAAACTTACTTGAAATAAAATTGTAATTTAAAAAAAAATATATATATATATATATAAATACAAAAATATAAAAACAAATGCTAACTCACAAATATGAATTAAAAACTAAAACATAAGTATATAAATAATTAAAAAAAATAACACTGTCATTTACTCTACCTCATGTCTTTCCAAACAAGGAACAAAAAAGATAAAATGTTTTGAAGAATGTTCAACTGTTTCAAGAAAAAGTCAATGTTTTTATACCCCTGAAGTACTTCAAAATATCTTCCTTTTTTCCATAGAAAAAAAATTAAGTCACACAAATATGGAACAACATGAGGGTAAGAAAATGATGACAGACCTTTCATTTTTGGGTGAACTATCACTTTAACTCTCAGTCCATAGTTGTGAAAATGTGTCCATCAGGTGTGTTTAAACACGCATGTACATAAGCATCTAATGCAGATATGGCTGTCTGAGAGCATGCCAGTTATGTTACATGTTTGCCATATGACTTTTGCCATTTGTATGTGTGTGGTCTCAATCAAGCAAATCTGTCCAGAACATAGGTTTTCACTCAGAATGCATGTTTGTGTTCCCTGCTTACACCTCTAAATTCCTCTATTTTACAACTTGCAAGGCTTGCTCAAGTGAGGAGAGGGGAGGGGGAAAAAACGATTCTGGATCTTATTTAGCCACACACAGCCAGACCAGGCAGGAATAGTGAAGGGGAATGAACTAGAAAGAGACACTGATACCTTAAAAGAGATGGGGGAAAATAGAGAAACTGAAAGAGAGAAGAGAAGAGGGAGACATTCAAAGAAACATTCACTGGAGAGTCTTGGCAGAACATCTCGACAACCTACAGTTAATAAGCCACCATGGGAGGTTCAAGACTTATGCACTCACTCACACACACATAATCGCATACACACAATAATCAAGACGACAAAACATAATAAAAAGGATCCCCAGTAGTGCTTCTTTGAGTGAGGTGCATAGAAATGCTGCAAGGTGAAGTGTCACGGACAGGAATTGTTCAAAAAAGTTTTAAGCTATTGGATTTCCTGTGATATTTTACTAATTAGAAACTCTTCTGGTTCCTCCTCCCTTTCAAACACCCGCTCGCACACACTCCATTTGCTCGCGTGCTGTCTAATTAGGGAGTAGTTCATTTAACTGATGAAAGGGAAGGCGGCCCCCAAAAGTCAGACCGCAGTCCCAGTGAAGAATCCAAAGCCTCTGGTGCTTTAGCCTATTAACAACACAAGCTGGTGCCTCAGAGGCTGCCTTTGGGTTTGTGTGTGCTTTTACGCTTCCTCATTAACAGTGGCTATCCTACCTTCATACCTCATTGACCGATTCGACCCCTTTTGATTAAGGACACTGTCTCTTATTAGTATTTTCTTACTGAGGGGTGTTGCAAAGAAGCTGTTGATTTGGTCTGTTTTTCTGTTCATCCTACACACACACACACACACACACACACACACACACACACTTTAATGGCTGCCTATTGCAAATGTTTCTTATTTGCATCTTGTTCTAGCCACATAATGACATGAAAATGTAAACTTTTAGTTAACCTGACAGTATGCCTATGCAAAGAGTGTATTTTTTTTGTCACACACGAAAATAAATAAATAAATAAAATGGCCAATTAGTGTTCTTTTAAAGACATGACATAATTTACTCTGTTCTATAAAGTGCAACACAAAGACTACTTCACAAGTTCAGTTGTTCATATTTTCCCACCATGAGGAATGGCAAATTAATTTGGTGTGCTGTTCATAATGGACTCGGCGTAACCGTGAATGATGAAAAAATAAATAAAAAAAATTTTTTTTGTATATATTAAATAGCTTTTTATATATATACACACACTACTGTTCAAAAGCTTGGGGTAATTAAAAAAAAGAAGAAGAAAATAATACTTTAGTCAACAAGTACAAAAGTGACAGTAATTACATTTATAATGATACACAATTTCAGAAAAATGCTGTTAAGTCACTATTAAATATTTGATATATATATATTAAAACCATGATATAGCTCAACTATTTTCCACATTGATAATAATAATGTTTCTTGAACACTAAATCAGCATATTAGAATGATTTCTGAATGATCATGTGATGCTGAAGACTGGAGTAATAATGACTGCTGAAAATTCAGCTTTTGCCATCACAAAAAAAGCATTTAAATGTATTAAAATAGAAAACAATATTTTAAATTGTAATAATATTTCACAATATTATTGTTTTACAGTGTTTTTTAATCTTTTTTTTTTTGCTCTATCTCTTTATAAAAATTTCACCATAAGAACTGATCAGAGTGAAAATTACAGGTTTTGATTAAAAATGTAAAGCAGATAAAAATCAATGATCTTGGCACATAAAAGTCATAAATTGACAGTTTTACTAGATTATATCATGTAACCCTCCTTCTTAACGAAGCATTAGGCAAGTATTTAATGTTAAATTCATCAAAGCAACGGTGCAAACAGTCAATATATGTCTGGGTCAGGGCAGGCTGATATTGACAACATTTCTCCCTCAGTAATTACTTTTCCAGTTGGTTAAAGACCAGCGTCTTTAACGAGAATGGCAGAGACCGATAAGAGCGAAGCCGCTCGTGCCAGCTGAAGCATGAGCATTCACTCCTTTAATTAAAGGTCAATAAACCTCATAAATTTCTCTTTTCTTTATTTCAGTTTCAAGCTGGAGTGGAGATCCACTAGTTCATGCTGCTGTGTGTCCGTCACTGATTCGCACTGATCAGTGAAGCAAACTCCACAAATCTGTTGTTTTAAATGAGTTTTCCTGTTATGACAGCCTGTCTGTCCTCAGAGTATCTCCAGCATTTTCAACAGCTCTTGGATTTATGAGAAAAGATGGGTTTAAAGAGACTGCACTAACTTCCCACCCCCCACAAAAAAAAAAAAAGATTTAAGCATAACAGCTTCTTTGGCCCTGAAAAACAGCATCAAATTAGTGTGTCACTATGGTTTCAGGCTTGGCTGTGTTTTCAAAGCTGATGAATAACAGAACTCAAGTACAAAATAATTACATTTAAGCAACGTTTTACCACAGTTTAACACAATAAAAAATAAAAAAAAAATCACAGAAGACCTTTATCATGCAGATGCTGGAGTTAATGGAGAGGGTGATAGTAAATTTTGATATGTAATGAGCCGTTTACAGATGATGACAGAGCAATAGAGAGACACAGCAATAACAACAAAGTGTAAAAATAAAAAAAAATATATACATGCATGGGTGTGTATTTATATACATAATAAATATACACAGTACACACACATATACTATGTAAACAATTTTTTTTTATTTTGGACGGGATTAATCACGATTAATCATTTGACAGCCCTACTAGTTGTGGAAATGTGTCCATCAGGTGTGTTTACACATGCATGTACACAAGAATCAGAGCATGTTATGCTGTATGTTTGCCATATGACTTTTGCCATTTGTATGTGTGTGGTCTCAATCAAGCAAATCTGTCCAGAACATAGGTTTTCACTCAGAATGCATGTTTGTGTTCCCTGCTTACACCTCTAAATTCCTCTATTTTACAACTTGCAAGGCTTGCTCAAGTGAGGAGAGGGGAGGGGGAAAAAACGATTCTGGATCTTATTTAGCCACACACAGCCAGACCAGGCAGGAATAGTGAAGGGGAATGAACTAGAAAGAGACACTGATACCTTAAAAGAGATGGGGGAAAATAGAGAAACTGAAAGAGAGAAGAGAAGAGGGAGACATTCAAAGAAACATTCACTGGAGAGTCTTGGCAGAACATCTCGACAACCTACAGTTAATAAGCCACCATGGGAGGTTCAAGACTTATGCACTCACTCACACACACATAATCGCATACACACAATAATCAAGACGACAAAACATAATAAAAAGGATCCCCAGTAGTGCTTCTTTGAGTGAGGTGCATAGAAATGCTGCAAGGTGAAGTGTCACGGACAGGAATTGTTCAAAAAAGTTTTAAGCTATTGGATTTCCTGTGATATTTTACTAATTAGAAACTCTTCTGGTTCCTCCTCCCTCTCAAACACCCGCTCGCACACACTCCATTTGCTCGCGTGCTGTCTAATTAGGGAGTAGTTCATTTAACTGATGAAAGGGAAGGCGGCCCCCAAAAGTCAGACCGCAGTCCCAGTGAAGAATCCAAAGCCTCTGGTGCTTTAGCCTATTAACAACACAAGCTGGTGCCTCAGAGGCTGCCTTTGGGTTTGTGTGTGCTTTTACGCTTCCTCATTAACAGTGGCTATCCTACCTTCATACCTCATTGACCGATTCGACCCCTTTTGATTAAGGACACTGTCTCTTATTAGTATTTTCTTACTGAGGGGTGTTGCAAAGAAGCTGTTGATTTGGTCTGTTTTTCTGTTCATCCTACACACACACACACACACACACACACACACACACACACTTTAATGGCTGCCTATTGCAAATGTTTCTTATTTGCATCTTGTTCTAGCCACATAATGACATGAAAATGTAAACTTTTAGTTAACCTGACAGTATGCCTATGCAAAGAGTGTATTTTTTTTGTCACACACGAAAATAAATAAATAAATAAAATGGCCAATTAGTGTTCTTTTAAAGACATGACATAATTTACTCTGTTCTATAAAGTGCAACACAAAGACTACTTCACAAGTTCAGTTGTTCATATTTTCCCACCATGAGGAATGGCAAATTAATTTGGTGTGCTGTTCATAATGGACTCGGCGTAACCGTGAATGATGAAAAAATAAATAAAAAAAATTTTTTTTGTATATATTAAATAGCTTTTTATATATATACACACACTACTGTTCAAAAGCTTGGGGTAATTAAAAAAAAGAAGAAGAAAATAATACTTTAGTCAACAAGTACAAAAGTGACAGTAATTACATTTATAATGATACACAATTTCAGAAAAATGCTGTTAAGTCACTATTAAATATTTGATATATATATATTAAAACCATGATATAGCTCAACTATTTTCCACATTGATAATAATAATGTTTCTTGAACACTAAATCAGCATATTAGAATGATTTCTGAATGATCATGTGATGCTGAAGACTGGAGTAATAATGACTGCTGAAAATTCAGCTTTTGCCATCACAAAAAAAGCATTTAAATGTATTAAAATAGAAAACAATATTTTAAATTGTAATAATATTTCACAATATTATTGTTTTACAGTGTTTTTTAATCTTTTTTTTTTTTTGCTCTATCTCTTTATAAAAATTTCACCATAAGAACTGATCAGAGTGAAAATTACAGGTTTTGATTAAAAATGTAAAGCAGATAAAAATCAATGATCTTGGCACATAAAAGTCATAAATTGACAGTTTTACTAGATTATATCATGTAACCCTCCTTCTTAACGAAGCATTAGGCAAGTATTTAATGTTAAATTCATCAAAGCAACGGTGCAAACAGTCAATATATGTCTGGGTCAGGGCAGGCTGATATTGACAACATTTCTCCCTCAGTAATTACTTTTCCAGTTGGTTAAAGACCAGCGTCTTTAACGAGAATGGCAGAGACCGATAAGAGCGAAGCCGCTCGTGCCAGCTGAAGCATGAGCATTCACTCCTTTAATTAAAGGTCAATAAACCTCATAAATTTCTCTTTTCTTTATTTCAGTTTCAAGCTGGAGTGGAGATCCACTAGTTCATGCTGCTGTGTGTCCGTCACTGATTCGCACTGATCAGTGAAGCAAACTCCACAAATCTGTTGTTTTAAATGAGTTTTCCTGTTATGACAGCCTGTCTGTCCTCAGAGTATCTCCAGCATTTTCAACAGCTCTTGGATTTATGAGAAAAGACGGGTTTAAAGAGACTGCACTAACTTCCCACCCCCCACAAAAAAAAAAAAAGATTTAAGCATAACAGCTTCTTTGGCCCTGAAAAACAGCATCAAATTAGTGTGTCACTATGGTTTCAGGCTTGGCTGTGTTTTCAAAGCTGATGAATAACAGAACTCAAGTACAAAATAATTACATTTAAGCAACGTTTTACCACAGTTTAACACAATAAAAAATAAAAAAAAAATCACAGAAGACCTTTATCATGCAGATGCTGGAGTTAATGGAGAGGGTGATAGTAAATTTTGATATGTAATGAGCCGTTTACAGATGATGACAGAGCAATAGAGAGACACAGCAATAACAACAAAGAGTAAAAATAAAAAAACGTGCATACAAAGAGTTGCATTCCAGAAAATGAGAGGAAGCTAGTTGATTATACAAAAAAAGAAAATTGTAGAATTAAAACGTAATTTGAATTCAATTAAATGCAAATATTAAGTGCTACCTACATCAATAACACTTTTAAAATTCATTCCCAACAGTCAAACTTTTGCTAGAGTCACAAGATAATAACGACAGCAGCTGCAGGTAATCTTAACCAAATGATGGAGATATCCAAAAGAGAGGTGGGGAAAGATATTGAGAGGACATTCAGCTCTGCCAGGCCTCGTAATACTGATTCAAAGAGCTCTTTAGTGAAAGAGTGCAGCCAGGCTCTGGAGGAGAAGGGGAGAGAGTGAACAGGCTCGGACGATTCCAGGCTTTTGTGTGTGGTCTCAATCACAAGCCCCTTGAGACCCACCCCTCCTCTGTTGCCTTCTCTCTCCATCCATCGCTCTGTTTACATGGTCACTTTCTCTTTCCTCTTCTTTTTTTAATGTGCTACATGTGGGCCCGATTACAAACAGGCACTATTAACGGCAACTAACCTTCCTCAAAGGTCGACATAAGGCCCTTTTCTGTATGTGTGTGGTCTTAGAGTTTATGTTGGTAATTTGGGAATATATTTTGCTTTTAACCCTAAAACTGACTGAAACATTACTGACTGTTACATTATAGTAAGTTCTGATTTGGTACTGAACCTGAAAGGATTAGTTTAGCCAATAATGAAGAATCAGTGGTCATGTAAATTATTTTCTTGTTTTTGAAACATGTATTATGTTTATTCTGTGGGTTTCAAACTGATGTCTCTCACGAGGCTCAGTCAATTATGACTCTTTTTCTCATAATTTTTTTGCTCAAGGAAAATGTTAAAATATTAGCACTGTAAATACCGTGTCCTTACAAACCGAGATATGACCAGGCGACTCCAACAACGAGATATTTCTCTGTCAATCACCACCAAAAACGGAGCGTGACGTGCCACAATCGACCACCAAACCAAAGACTATAGAATACCCGAAAGAGACTTTCCACCAAACACAGCCAATCAGAACGGTAAAAGTAAAAACACATTCCTTGTCTCGTCATTACTGCAGTGATTCTTCGCCAGACATCATTCGCTTTATGATTCTCTTAGGATAACTTGAAAGATTTCTCATAAAATACCTGATCCTAAACTTCTCGTCCACATTTGAGGTTTAATTACGTCGTTATGTAAGAAGTGAGCGTGGCTATCAGGTGCAACGCCAAATAAATAGAAGAAATCCAGCAACTGAACTGATAAAAGCGTCGGATTTGGAGCAGTAAGTGTTAATGCAATATTATCTAGGTTACGAAAGTTATGGAAATGCTCCAAATAGAAAGGAAAACTTGAAATTGCATCATATGACCCCTTTGAGAAACCACATTGAATGCTAAGGGTGTAAGACTGGCCACAAGTGTTAATAATTAGATAATGACACTTGTTTTGCCTTTATTCTGCTATTTTTATTATAGCCACTGGCTGAATAGCAAGGTGCTCTAAACCTGATTGATGATTGGATCGGATTTCACTAAGAGCAACCTATTATTGGCCAAGAGGCCTTGTGACATCTCAAGGAGGCTCTTACTATGGCAGAAAACACAGCGTATGTGCCAGCTCTCTAGAACTGACAGACATGTTGCCTGGCAACAGGAACTTGAGGGACACGATATCACATGACTGTGTTTATTGCATATATATATATGAAGAGTGTCCTTGTATGTAATTGTTTTTTAAACTATGTGGATTGGAGGAAATGACCATGTCATTACGCAATCCATATAATATCTCTAATATTTACATTAATATTTATTATCCTAAGTCGACATGTTATTATCATGGTGATATATTGTAATCACTTGGGTTATATGAGCCTGTGAGAAGTGTGAACTTTACAGCTTTCTCAGGGTGTGATTAAGCACATCCTTATCATCTTGCCATAGCACGCTTGGGTATGTGTCAAGAGCCTGTAAAACTGGTCTTTCTTTAACCTACTGAAACGGAGTCACTTTATCACAGGAATGTAAACACTCCTGTCCTCAGGACGAGCAGGTTTGTAACATGGTGTCACTGTGTGTCTGTTTACTCATGGTAGACCTGGTAATTGTGGGCAGGATGCAGAATGTATTGAATGGTTAAAAATAGACCATGCACGGTTATTTGATATTAAAGGAATAAGGTAACAGGATGATAAAGAACGTAGGAGGAACCTCCACAAAAAATGGAAAGAGGACAAGAAAAGGAGCCCTGTGGTGGAGTTCTTTTAAATTCTTCATGTTTCACATCAGCTGCCAGAGTTTGCGGATAATGGTCAGGGTTGCCACAGCAACACTGGATTAAAACGGGAAGTATCTTAAGGGTCACGAATGGCTGTTACTTCCTGTCTTGCGCGCGCACACACACACACAACAAGATGATCTCAGCCTTTTCTGTACATTTACAGGGGGCCTTAATACACACACACACACACCCATTTAATACGTTGTACAGACCAGTGCTGCCTGCAAATATTTTAATGGGCTCCAAATAAGCCCGCTGGAATTAAAAGCTTCATTTCTCTGCATAAAAGGAAAACTTAACTTCCGTACATTCTTTTACAATCCTGAAGTATTTTTGATTGTCAGGAAAACCTGAAGAATGCAATAAGCTTTTATATCGATCAAGAGGAAAAACTCTTATCTTTATTTAGCCATGAATTTCACATTGTGAAAAAAATCACTTGTACAAAATAATGTAAACCGCAGTGGTTGAGATAAAATAAAACAATTATATAATACAACAAATATAGAAATGAAAAGAAAATGACACGCACAAAAACAACAGTACAGCCCAACATTGACAGAGTTTTAGCAATGCGTCTGTGAAGGCATACAGCGTTTAAGAGTTCTCAATGCACACGGGCTTATGAGTCACCTCCGAATCAATCTTTCACTTCAGCAGGAGGAGAGAGGGCAAAAGAGTAAGAGAGAAAATTCCTGTCCTCAGGACGAGCAGGTTTGTAACATGGTGTCACTGTGTGTCTGTTTACTCATGGTAGACCTGGTAATTGTGGGCAGGATGCAGAATGTATTGAATGGTTAAAAATAGACCATGCATGGTTATTTGATATTAAAGGAATAAGGTAACAGGATGATAAAGAACGTAGGAGGAACCTCCACAAAAAATGGAAAGAGGACAAGAAAAGGAGCCCTGTGGTGGAGTTCTTTTAAATTCTTCATGTTTCACATCAGCTGCCAGAGTTTGCGGATAATGGTCAGGGTTGCCACAGCAACACTGGAATAAAACGGGAAGTATCTTAAGGGTCACGAATGGCTGTTACTTCCTGTCTTGCGCGCGCACACACACACACAACAAGATGATCTCAGCCTTTTCTGTACATTTACAGGGGGCCTTAATACACACACACACACCCATTTAATACGTTGTACAGACCAGTGCTGCCTGCAAATATTTTAATGGGCTCCAAATAAGCCCGCTGGAATTAAAAGCTTCATTTCTCTGCATAAAAGGAAAACTTAACTTCCGTACATTCTTTTAGAATCCTGAAGTATTTTTGATTGTCAGGAAAACCTGAAGAATGCAATAAGCTTTTATATCGATCAAGAGGAAAAACTCTTATCTTTATTTAGCCATGAATTTCACATTGTGAAAAAAATCACTTGTACAAAATAATGTAAACCGCAGTGGTTGAGATAAAATAAAACAATTATATAATACAACAAATATAGAAATGAAAAGAAAATGACACGCACAAAAACAACAGTACAGCCCAACATTGACAGAGTTTTAGCAATGCGTCTGTGAAGGCATACAGCGTTTAAGAGTTCTCAATGCACACGGGCTTATGAGTCACCTCCGAATCAATCTTTCACTTCAGCAGGAGGAGAGAGGGCAAAAGAGTAAGAGAGAAAAATAAAACACTTGACTATTACTAGTTCAAATGGAGAGGGGAGCAGTGATTGTTGACCATCGCTGTGGCAACTGTGCTATACCAGGGGGGTAGAAAGGGTTTTTTGATTGGCTGGAGGTCAGAGTGTGCAGTGTTCTGTGAAAAGGTATTCTGGAAGGAGGGAGGGAGGGGGTGTAAGACCCTCAAGACTAATCGGAACATTGTAAGCAAGAATTTCCGGAGATGAGAGGGGTTTTGGGAGGAATGCTTCCTACCGATTTTCCTCAACTTTGCAGTCGCTGTGCAATTGAACAACATAGAATACTATATTCTATTAATATAAAGCTATATAATGGGCTTGCAGCATATAGATCAGAGTTGTAACAACAGCTATAAGCGTAGTAAACTGCCAGTGGTGTTATTCAACCTACCCAGAAACCGTTGTCACTGTGTCACTCTGCAGTGAATATTCAAACAGACAGATCATCGCTACAGGCAGTGCATTTGACATTGACATGTAAGCACTATGGTCTTTGCCCTTATGTAGACATCAGCCTTAGATATTTTGAGACCTTTGGGATTTAGCTTTATCATAATAAACACCATTTTGGTCATCATCACTAATTTTGCCTGATTAAATAATCACTTTTTATGTCACAGACTGTAGCAACTAACATCGACTCTTAAAAATAAAGGTTCTTTATTGACAACTAGGGTTCTTTAGATTATTAAAATCTTCTTCAAACTAACACTGCGTCTACATAGGGTAGACACAGCAACAGCTAGAGGCCATCTACAATGAATGCAAAGCAAAAGTTCAGAATCCATTTGTACTGTTGTCGGAAGTAGTGTCAGAAATATAACAGGGAATAAGTTCATAGTCTATGTCATGTCGCATCCAGTGTAGACTGTATCGCTGTTTATAATGGGCTCTATTTGCTTTTGTGCAATGCATCGTTCGTGTCCAGCGTAGACACGGTGTAAGGGGAAAAAAAAAGATTCTTGGAAGAATCTATCCACTGAAAAGTTATTTGGGAAACCCAAAATGGTTTGTCTATGGCATCACTGTGAGAAAAAAAACCTTTTGGAACCTGTATATTTAGCCTTGTTCAGACGGTCAGTCCAAATCTGATTTTTGTTCATATCCGATTGGAATCCGGTCTAAATGACTGACGGTCCACACTGTGCATCACAACTGCTCAATTCTGATTTGTCTGTCCATGGCACGCTTTCGTTTTACTCAATATCTGCATTGGTTTCAATGGCAATGACGTTGTGATATGTCTACGCTAAAAACAACAATAAAAACAATACAGATGTTGTCTTACAACATGGCGACATGTTTACATGGGGCTGCATGTGCGGCTTTATTCCATCTCAAAACTCAAAGAGGTGGGTAGACAAGCAGTATATTGTCATTTTCCACTTGACTTGCCATTCACAACAACACAACCTGGTTTCTGCAAAGAAGTTCAGCATATATTTTTTTTTACAAACAACGTCTGACGTGTTTTACTTTTTACGTGGTGTGAGAACGTGAAAAAGCATTGACAGTCTGAACAAGGTTTTTTTTTTTTTTTAAGCGTGCATCCAGCAAGGTGTCTGTGACATTCCTAATCCAATCATAATGTTAACAGCACCGCTGCACTGTAAGGGACAGTCATTGTCATAACATGCTGGTGACAGTTCCAGCTGTTCTGAGAGCAGCTGTGGATGTCACATTCCTCAGATCGCTCTACAGGACCCTTACAACCCAAAGAAACCCAAGGTCAGTCTGAGTTTCAGTACTGACAGAGTGATGGATGCAGAGCAGGTTTACAGAGGCTGAATACTGGCCCAAGTTTGGCATGGGGTCACTGGGCACTTGTCGAAAGCACTAGCTAAACTACACTAATGTTCTAGTAAGTGAAACTCAATGCTTTTTAAATGGAGATTTGAGGTCAAACTATATTGTATAAGTTAACCAACAATTGATGCAGGTCAGAGCACCATCACAACCAGATGAACTGATCTTAAAGCTCATCAGATTTTTAATTTCAATTGCTTCATTTAAAGGACCCAACTCAACTGGTTGTGTTGTTTACAGGATAGTTCACCCAAAAATTACCATTCTGAGGGCGAGTACAAGATGACAATTTTCATTGTTGTGTGAACTGCGCGCCGCCCCCCCCCTCCCTTTTGAAGAATTTTCCTTGCCATCCCAAAACTCGAAAAACCACTTCGCAACTCCCCCATCTGCTGACCTGCCCACCCTGGGTAATCTGAGCCTGTGACGTCATTCGGCCCATTCTTATCCTGTCAATGACCTTTGACCCCCAAGCCTCCCTGTTTTTGATCAGATGAGCAAGAGTCTCAAGAGTTCCCTGACCACTACAAATTCCACCTGCTCAGTCAAAATTACCTTATGTAAATGTGCAAAAGAGCAGCAGGAACACAGAGCATTTTGGGCCATGCGCGGTACAAAAACGTGTCAGCTTCTATACATCCAAACATGTACGCAAGCAGAAAAATTAACAATAAATAAAGAAATAGTTAATACACAATGGATCAAACAAAACAAACTGCTTAAAACAAATAATAAATTAAGACTATTAACAGACACTGAAATATGTGAAGCCAGACGACCAGTTTCTTGCACTTTTTTCTTGTCCTTTTTTTAATTTTACAGTTTTGTTGTTGCCATAGAGACTGCATTCCCTCACAGTGTGACGAAATGACTCTCACCTCTTTTCTCTCTCCTTCTGTCGTTCACGTTTACCGTGACTGTATGTGCTTAGAATAGTACAGGCAAAAACTGCAACGCAGAAGTGTCTCGCACAATTGAAGTCTTGTGGAGGAGAAATGTGAAACTCTAGTCGGTCAGTCATCAGAAGCAGGAAACAGTATTTGTTGGTGCTTTCTCAGAGGGCATGCTCATACTGTTTGTCGGTTGTATATTTTGGAGGGGATGGGAGTATGATCGGGTGTCGAGTGGGGTCAGATGGACTCTCGTTCAAACGAACATACTGGGACATGCCTCTTCCGCACTCACTCAGTCGCAAACGCACAGCTGGCACATGTACCTTGGGACACACTGTGCCTGTGTCCATTTTCACACCAAGCTGCTGGAACAGTTCAGCATCAGCCTGTCCTCCTTGTACAGACATGTGAAGGAAAAATACTTTATATATATAAAAAAAAATAATAATAAAAAAAAGGCTTGCTCATGTCGTTATAATTATTAACCCAGCAAAATATGATGTTTATCAGTTCATTTAAAGTCTGCATCAACTTTTCTTCTTCTGAGCAAGGTCTATTTTTTAACATCACCATGGGAGAAGAAAAGGTAGATACATATCAGGACATGAGGTACTTTTCCTGGAGTATCTTAACATCTCCAATCATGCATTGAGAGTCCTGTTGATCTCCCAATGAAGCAGCTTCCACTCATCCTTCATGCAGTATACAAAATTAAGACAGGCATACGGGTCTGTTTTAGCTTGCATGGCATCAGCATTGTACAAAAAAAATGGTCAGAGTACACAAATGTGGGGGATGAAGGTGACAAATATGCTGGTTACGATGGAAGCAGACTGGACTTTCAGAGTGCGTTGCAGTTCTTTTGGTTTTCACTGTGAAGTCCACCTTCTGATACTCCACAAAATGTAGGATATGACGTCGCAATGTACTTGAAGTAAAAAAAAAAAAAGAAAAGAAAACAACTGGTGAACCGGTGAAGCAGCGGGAAAAAAAGCTTTGAGGCTGGACTTCGTACACAATATTTAGCTCTTATGGGAGAAAGTCTCTTCATAAAATTGCACAGGAAGGTTATAGCGTCTCTTCACAGTTGGAACCCAGTAGACAATAACGACAAACGGACACAAAGAACTCTGTGGAAATAAGAAAACAAAAACACATTAGGAATTTAAATTTCAACAGTTTTTTTTCCTCATAATGCTACTTTTTAAAAGCTAGACTACTTCACATTTATGCCATACATTCACTCATGCATTTCAGGAAAGAACAACGTCTCAAATATAAATTCAGACACTGAACCAGACCATTTGGTCCTTATCTTTTCTTTTTCCTCTCAAGGAAAACAAAAAGGAGAGAACAGGTCAGACCCTCAACACCTGTTCAACAGCAGACACAAGCCAAAAGACATTATACACACACACACAGAGGCCTGCACTCTTTTAAACACTGCATTCAGCTAGATCATTGACGGTATTAATTCAATTAACAAAGAAGCATTTAGGAACCTAGAGCACAACTAAATGTAGTGCAACAAAGGCTTCCTCGTCTGCCCATTGTTGCACCAAAACGTAATACAGTATGTTTTTCCTCTTTGCCTTTGTCTCTACTATCGTTTTACAGCCTTAAGCTTCTGCAAAGGTCAATATCCATTCTGAAGTCACATATTCTCTCTCAGGGCCTCTAGCTTGAAATAAAGGAGAAAAATGAAGTGGAGGTGATCATTTGAAAGTAGATGTCCCCTAGAGCAACCAAATCAAGTCGTTAGCACACTTTCTCTCCCTTTTCCTTCACAACTCCCACTTTCTTCTTTTAAGTTCTGCATACAGTTCATATAAAATGACAGTAAAGGGCAGAAGAGCCCTGCAGTTACAGAAGAACCGCTTGCCAATTAAAACCCACTCAAACAGACGCCCAAAGAGACTGGAAGGGGGGCAAAGCCAAATCCATCCCTCCATCGATCCCAGGGCCGGCTGCGTGTAGATTCTACAGAGCTGCTTTTGAAGACAAAATGTTCGGTGAACCATGGCACTTCATCTAAGCAGCATGAAGTTGACGGTGAATGAACACAGCTTAGACTAATGACCTCCCTCCACTCCCACACACCCGCCAAACACAAGTCTGGTATAAACACACGAGCGTATGTGCAGCTCACACTCTTAGACACGCGCAGCAACATACAAGCTTAGTTTTTACCATAGTGGATGTTTTTCCATTGATTTCTATTTTTTTTATATTAAGCTAATAATATTTTCTGTCTCAAAGCTGTCCTTGTATTTTAAAGAAAATGTTTAAACGTGGTTTGTTTTTATTTTTATTTTTTATTTTTTTAAGCGTGCATCCAGCAAGGTGTCTGTGACATTCCTAATCCAATCATAATGTTAACAGCACCGCTGCACTGTAAGGGACAGTCAATGTTACAACATGCTGGTGACAGTTCCAGCTGTTCTGAGAGCAGCTGTGGATGTCACATTTCTCAGATAGCTCTACAGGACCCTTACAACCCAAAGAAACCCAAGGTCAGTCTGAGTTTCAGTACTGACATACAAGCTTAGTTTTAACCATAGTGGAGGTTTTTCCATTGCTTTTATATTAAGCTAATAATATTTTCTGTCTCAAAGCGGTCCTTGTATTTTAAAGAAACCATTTAACCTTATTTCCTTTGCTGTTCTAAAAAAAACTGACAGCTATCATTTTGAACTAGCTATCATTTCATTAAAAAAAAAAACATCACTATTTCCATACAGATATTAAGCAGCACAACCATTTTCAACATTGATAATTGTAAGAAAAGATTTTGGAGCATCAAATCAGCATAAGTGACCCTGGACCACAAAACCAGTCATAAGGGTCCATTTTTTTTTAATTTTCTGAATGAATAAGCTTTCCACTGATGTATGGTTTGTTAGGATAGTACAATATTTGGCTGAGATACAACTATTTGAAAATCTGGAATCTGAGGGTGCCAAAAAATGAAAATACTGAGAAAATCGCCATTAAAAGTTGTCCAAATTAAGTTCTTAGCAATGCATTACTAATAAAAAATTAAGTTCTGATATATTTACGGTAAGAAATTTACAAAATATCTTCATGGAACATGATCTTTACTTAATATCCTAATGATTTTTGGCATAAAAGAAAAATCGATAATTTTGACCCATACACTGTTTTTTTTGGCAATTGCGAAGAATATACCCCAGCGACTTAAGACTGGTTTTGTGATCCAGGGTCACATATTAGAATGATTTGTGGTGGATCATGCGACTCTGAAGACTGGAATAATGGCTGCTGAAAATTTAGCTTTGCCATCACATTAATAAAAAAAAAAGTAATTTAATTATAATATTTCTTTATTACTGTTTTACTGCATTTTTTATCAAATAAATGCAACCTTTGTGAGCATACAAGAATAAAAAAAAAATGTTTTAAATATCTTACCAACCCCAAAGTTTTTAAATGGTAGTATACATATTTTGTATTTATTCCACGTAACGTTTTCCAATTTTTATTTTTATTGATTTTTTTTTTTTAAGTTAAAGCTGACAGACCTGACAAACTAGGAGATAAACACTTCTATGTGATCATCTCAAAACGGTTAACAATCGGTTAACTGATATTTTGATTACTTTTTTTGATTACCATTTTATTATTATTTTTCTAATATTTTGAGATTATGACCTTAATTTTTAAAGTCCGACTGAAAGAAACCCACATTAAGAACCCTCTATACAAAGTGCTAAAGACTGAGGCTATTTGTTGTTCACAATCTTTGAGAAAAAAAATAAAATACCTGTACATATAGATATGTAGTTTGTTATACTATCCGTTCTGGTATATCCGTCGCTGAATGCAATTCTTCAGCGAAGAACATCCCTGAACCTTTGCGGAGTTCAACAGCACATTTGTGCAAAAAACGCTTTCACAGAGAGAGGGAAAAGATAAGAGATAAAGAGAGCAGTGTGTCTGTACGTAGGAAAGGGAGGATTTCTGTAACCAGATGCATTCCCATGGGAGAAAGATAGCAGGAGCTTGAGTGTGAGAAAACACAGCCAGTTGGAGAGAAAGAAAGAGCAAGACTGAAAATCTTTGTTTACCCTCCCTTATCCAGTCCTCCCCCTCTCCCCTCATCTCGGTCTTCTCTCTCCTCCCACTCCTCTGGCCAGCAGTGAGGCTCCTCATTGTTAGTAGGGAGGAAGCTTGCTTAGAACACTTCATGGTCTTTTAAATGCATAGGAATGGCTCAGTGAACAAAGGAAGGACCACCACTTTGAAATGAACTGCCCGGTCAAGGTGGGCGGCATTTCTCACTCTCTCACACACACTTTAAAAGCAAAGCTAAATGACCAGTGCCAAAGGGTCAGGAATGGAATGAGTGTGGAGGACTGCCTCAGTTTGTTCTTCAGTGAGGAGGAAGTTAAGTTGGTGCTCATTTTATTTAGTCTACTGTCCTGGAGTTTGATTCACTCTATCAGTATTTATGTGTTATTCTGTTCTTGCTACAGTCAGACTGATTACCAGCCATGAAGGGAGAGGAGAAATTAATGCATAAAATATTAATTTCATTCTCCCTGGCAGAGATGAATCTTTCTATTGTAAGATGCTTTCACTAAAAGAATAAAGTGCTAAATATAAAAACCCTCCATTTCTTTCTCTTCTATTTTTCAACAATGGCTCTTTGAAATTATTCTCATCAAATAAGAATGAAAATATTGTTTACGTGTTCTCTAATTTCCCAGTTATACTCACAGAATATAAATGCATCCAGTTTGATTTTTGCTTTGCACTGAAACTCCCATCGCAGTCTGAATCACAAGGATTTCAGCACACTGCAAAACACGGTGATTGACGATACAGAAACAGTTTATGGAAAACAACAGCCATGACTCATCTGAATTACCTCATCTCATTTACTTATGCATGTTTTACTCTAAAGTTAAGCAATATATACACACGAGTCAAGCCAAACGATTTCTGACTAGAAATCAAGTGAATCGGCAAAAGTGTGGGTTTTACACTGATCTCTGACCTTTTACTACAGCTACGATCTTTTGAATACAATTTTGTTTTACCAGATACTGTGTTTTTTCAATGTACATTTCAAACAAGCATGTCTATTTCACCATCTTCATTTCATCAATGATTAACCAGTCCCAGTAGATACATATTGCAGTTAAATCATATAAATGCTTTAGTCGGACTTGAATTGTATTAGTAATTTTTTGTCTACATATTTTTAAATCTACATAATGCAAGTGTAGGTCTGCTTCATCCAGCACGAACACGCGTTTCATGACAAATTCATGATATTTGCCAGTCAACTATTCAAATCTGGGCACCCAACTACATGGAGAATTATTATGCCTTCACATAGATTCCCATTAAAATGACTACACTTCCTGCACAAATTAACTGAACAACTGATGCACATTGTCCATTTACTCGTTCAAATATTTGATTATGTATTGTAGCATATATTTTCAGACAGACAAAGACTGAAGCTGAACAATGAAAAAGCCTACTGCAAAGGTACTAAACTGTTGCCCAGACTCCATGCTCCATGTTGTCAACACACTGCTCATCCAAATACAACACACCTCACCATTTCTTTCTCCGTCTTTCCTCTGAACCCTCCCTCCTCCCTTATTTGCCCTACCTCTCTTTCCTGCTTCCTCCACCCCCAGACAAATTTCCCCCTCAGGAACAATAAAAGTCTTCTATTCTGCTTCAATTACCCTCGGTGCAACGCCCCTCACTGCACACTCATAACTCATTCAGCCCTACCGCAAGCCGCCTCCTCACAACAGAGACACACAAACATGCAGTTTTACTCCGGATCTAAATTTTACGTGAGAAAATGTGCATGTGCCCACACACACACATTGAAATTCAGGTGTAGCCTATGATCTTTCTCTGGTAGGGGGAGCTTGAATCTCCAGCTCAAAGACCAAGGCTTTGAATTCTCTCAAGCTAGAATTTGTAATTGTTTTCCCCCTCACAGTCTGGAGACTGATCAGATACAGCAGCGTATCTGTATCAGCCGGACAAGACAGAGCGAGCGCACACACAGCATCGCTGGGCAGATCACCGCTGTGAGGTAGATCCTGGAAAGCCTGATGCCTTTTCCGATGCAGTCCTGCTGTGACCGAAGCCTGTTTTGCTGGAGACTGAGCAAGGCTCAATGCTTAATAGCCACTATTTTTTTGGACCCTCAGTAAACGTGACATCTGTAGCAACCTATTATTAAACATACATTAATGCACTAGCTTTGAAAGTTATCGACTAAAGCGTAATGTTGAGATTAGTACACCTATATACACACAACAGAAGAATCTCCTCACAGAAACGGAGGAGGAAAACAGCAAAAAGACCATCAGTCAAGGAATGAAAGAACACAAAAAGCACTAGGAAACAGAGATTGAAAAGAAAGATATCTGATTTTGCATATGAGCCATGTTGACCTGGTTAATATTCATAGCATGCTGCCTTGCCGTTTTCTTCCTCTCTACTTCCTAAGACAATCTAATTGTTCGGTCAATACTCAATTTGCCACTGATTTTCATAAGGTTCTTTGTCAATGTATGCACGAGGCAGATCATGAGGGATAAATGAAATCTCTATATCCAAATACAGTGTACATATGAACACAAAGAGCCATGTAAAATTGTGCACAGGAATTTTTCAATGTGTCAGTATACTTACAAAGAGGGTTCTGTGTACGGAAACCACAGCATTGGAATTTTTATAATTAGAGTTAAAAATGTTCTGGGAAAAAAACAAAAAAACAATTAGCAAATATGATCTGAAACAGGTTCATGACTTTAACTAACAAGGGTTGGGTGAATCTCATTCCTCTGAAATTCCTTCGCGTTCCAAAGCCAAATTCTCTTAAAATGTATTCCAGTCTTTTGACCGTGCAAACATAAGCTCATACAGCACTTGTAGACAGAATGTAAACAACAGTGTGATTTTCTGGATAAATGTCCACCATGAAATGAAACAACAGTGTACATATGAACACAAAGAGCCATGTAAAATTGTGCACAGGAATTTTTCAATGTGTCAGTATACTTACAAAGAGGGTTCTGTGTACGGAAACCACAGCATTGGAATTTTTATAATTAGAGTTAAAAATGTTCTGGGAAAAAAACAATTAGCAAATATGATCTGAAACAGGTTCATGACTTTAACTAACAAGGGTTGGGTGAATCTCATTCCTCTGAAATTCCTTCGCGTTCCAAAGCCAAATTCTCTTAAAATGTATTCCAGTCTTTTGACCGTGCAAACATAAGCTCATACAGCACTTGTAGACAGAATGTAAACAACAGTGTGATTTTCTGGATAAATGTCCACCATGAAATGAAACGGAGACTGATCCTAATACATAAAATGCTCAAATATACAGACAGGGTTATACAAATTCTGGCTTATACCAATAATTACATGTTATGGCTGACAAATGATTACTGATAAATGGCACATATTAAAATTATATATTATTTTATCTAGATACATTTAAAATAAAACAATTTAGAATTGCCATTTCATTTTAAACTAATTTAGACATCACAACTTTATGATGTACAGTATGAAAATGGGATGTTCTGACTAGATTGACATTTGATAAAGATTACATTTAACAGTGATATTAAATTACTACATTTAAAAGGTTAACTTTAAGATGAATACTGTAGATTTAAAAAAAAAATCTAATATCATTAGATTACTGATTTGGTACTGCTATTTATTGCAACCCCATTCTATAAAAGAACAAAAAAGTAGCATGTCTGGTGATTTTTTTTTTAGACTGCATGACTTACCTCGTAGGACAGTAGAGTCACACAGGGGAGAACAGGCGTGCTTCAGGCTGGGAGGTGTTTCCAGGTGCTGACGAAGGCAGTGGGGATTAAGGAATATGGTACAGTAGTGATGCTGTTCCAGGCATCCAGTGTGGGGTCGTAACAGTCCAGGGTTTTGCAGCGCTGTGTACCGAAGTAGCCACCCACCACATAAAGTTTGTTTCCAGAGGCCACCGCTTGGCAGCTCATTCGTTTTGCCGTAACATCTCCAACTTTAGTCCACTGATAAGTCTCACTGCTGAATTTGTAAGCAGAGCAAGCAGAGAATTCGGTGTCGCCTCCCATTACAAAGATCTGGTTGCCGAGAACAGCAGCTGCAGTGTAATCTAATATCATTAGATTACTGATTTGGTACTGCTATTTATTGCAACCCCATTCTATAAAAGAACAAAAAAGTAGCATGTCTGGTGATTTTTTTTTTTAGACTGCATGACTTACCTCGTAGGACAGTAGAGTCACACAGGGGAGAACAGGCGTGCTTCAGGCTGGGAGGTGTTTCCAGGTGCTGACGAAGGCAGTGGGGATTAAGGAATATGGTACAGTAGTGATGCTGTTCCAGGCATCCAGTGTGGGGTCGTAACAGTCTAGGGTTTTGCAGCGCTGTGTACCAAAGTAGCCACCCACCACATAAAGTTTGTTTCCAGAGGCCACCGCTTGGCAGCTCATTCGTTTGGCCGTAACATCTCCAACTTTAGTCCATTGATAAGTCTCACTGCTGAATTTGTAGGCAGAGCAAGCAGAGAATTCGGTGTCACCTCCCATTACAAAGATCTGGTTGCCGAGAACAGCAGCTGCGGTGTAGCGCCACGGCTGTGGACAGGACGCTGGGACTGTCCAGCGATTTTCTGAGGGATCGTAGCACTGAACTTTGGGCAGCTTGTCATGGGCCACACTCGTCCCTCCGAAGGCGAACAACTTCAGCTTTACGCTGACGACAGCAGCATTGCTAACTCCTTCTCGCAGCGGTGCCACCATGCTCCACTTGTTAGCAACTGGGTCAAACTGCTCTACCTGCTTCAAGGACACAGATGGTGATGCAGGCAGGCATCCAGTGGCAGCTGTGTGACCTCCAACGACATAGAGGCAGTGGCGTAACTCAGCAGAACCATGACCGAAACGTGCTATCAGCATCGGAGCTGCTTTGGACCATTCCTCCTGTAACGTATCATACACCCAAACGTCCTTAGACACACCGTTCTCTGAGCCACGGCCCCCCGTCACGTACACTTTGCAGCCAATGGCACAGGCGCTGAACTCCTTGCGTGGACTGGGGATGTCTGCCTTTGGAATGATCTCTTTGGCCTTCTGGTCCACCAGGTAGAGCTTGTCACACATAAACGTGGGGCCACCCAACAGGAAAAGGGCATGACTGGTCTTGCGTGGCCGGGCACAAGGACTATTGACGACGCCGTCATTTTGCAAGATGCGCAGTTTGCAGCGGATGGCTTCATCCACCAGCTCTTTGCTTTTAGCCTGTGCGATGATGAGCTCCTCCGTGGAGACGTTCTCCATGAGGAAGATGGCAGGCAGGAGAGCCAGACGCACAGTACGGAGCAGCTCAGGAAGGTGACAGTGTCTCCTCTCAAGGTCGTAGTTCACCCAGTTAAGTGCCGACTCGTAGACTAGACGCTCGTCCTCGGTTTCGAGCTCTTCGTGTGCCAACAGTTGGGCCAGCATGTCCTTGGGCAGCTGGAGAAACTCTTCAGTCTTGCAAATAGCAGGGAAGTTACTGAGGCACATGCTCCAGGACAGCTGGAACAGCTGGGTGCACTGGTGAGCGTCTGAGAGCAGCAACATGCCCAGGGAGTTGGATGGGTGAAGGTTCTTCTCAAGGAACTCGGCACAGGCATCACGGATGTCCTGAAACTCCAGCATGTCACCGGCCTCAAGGAGAGACTCTGCGTTCTCCTCGTTTATGATCACTCTTGAGGAGTACGCATAGTCCAGAAGGAGCTCCAATACCTAGACAATGCAATAAAACGCAATGATTAAATGCAAAGTTAACCTAAATAAAGTGACAACCTCTAATTTTTGCAGTCAAACTGCAATACAAGTTACTTTGAAAACCATGAAACAGTTGATTTGCAAATGCCTGATGTTCAGCCCGATTCCTGATGTTCAACCTTATTCAACCCCAGAGCTACTCCAAGGTTTCAGTACTCTTCAATCAATAATGTGTTGACCAGTAAATTAGAGTAGCTTACAATAACGGATCTTTTGTATTCCACAGAAGAAACTCATACAAGTTTGGACCCACATGACCCACACGTGGGTAAAAAAAACAGAATTTGAATTTTTGGGTGAACTCTCCGTTTCACACTCTTTTACTTCTATACAAATTCAAGCACTTCATCAATACCTCTGGATGAATGGAGTCCCTGAAGTCCACTTCACTGTCCTGACTCTCTCTCAGCCCTCCGCTGAACATTGCTTCAAAGTAGCGGCTGCAGGCGGCCAGCACAGCCCTGTGGCACGGGAAAGAGCGTTTTCCTGCATGGAGCAGAACATCAGTGAAGAGTCTCTGCTGACGAAGAGCATTTAGGTGCATTAGCACACTGTCAGCATATGAAGACTTGTGGAACAGGTAGATGTTCATAGAGCCTGTGCTGGCACGAGACTTGCGGTTCTCGTGGACACAGACCGACATTTTCATTGAATCCTGAAAAAAAAAAGAGAGAAAAAGTGTTCTGTAGACAAAAGACGCAATAATAAAAACAGACCACAAATAATATTTTACAGGGAATGTGTGCTAACCTTTTTAGACAATTAAAATTCACACTAAAGTTGAAAGAAAACATGAAAGATTTTAATAGCACATGTGTGCCCTAGTGAGAATTGGCATGTTGCTGAATAGCCTCTGATTGTTGCAGGAGTTGACTGACATTGTTTTGAACAGTGATATGATCACTATCCGCAAAACACACAAAGATCATGCCAAACCTCCATATGAAGGCAGAGAAGATGTAATTCTGCAAACACAACATAAAACCCCACTGGAAGCCTCTCTGATGCCTAGCCGTCTGGAATGTGAACAAATGCAAGAGAGTCTAATCACTACCAGGTGTTCAAAGGCGGACGGATAAGGGTGGAGGAGGGGGGAACTGAAGGGGGGGGGGGGGGGGGGGGGGGGGTTTTAAT
>NW_015506693.1:37214-47843 GCF_001515645.1 Sinocyclocheilus grahami
TGACTGAAGTTGAAATTCACTGAAATTCACTGAGGAAAACCGAACAAAGGGTTGAGAACCAGGCACAGAGTCAACAGTAAGTGTGTCAATGTCACTGGCTGCCATCTGGTCGCCTATATGGTGCACATTCAAATTCAATCAGTCTGAATTTCCATGTAACCGATACACACCCCCTGCATGGTCCCTGCCGGCTGTCAACATCCCTCCTGGGAGAATTTAATTGTGTTTCCGCTAATGTTGTGCAGAGTCAAAATGTAGTTCTGAACCGGGCTAAATACATTAAGGACACAGAAGCAATGGTGATGTATCACACCTGATACAGTCCAATAATCCATTTAAATTGGCCACAGCTGTGAAGCACAAGTGCCAGAAACCCTGTGCTGACATTGGCCATTAATTATTTTGCAACAGAACATTGAAAAATAGCAATGTTATGCGAATAACCGTATGCATAATTCCTAAACAATCAGTTAATAGCTTACAATAAAAATAAACAAAGTGTAATGACAATTTGCAATCATATCTTATAACAAGTAGGCTCTATATAAAAAAAGTGCTTTTCAAACACCATTTATTTCTATGCCAACAGATGTTACAGAAATCTAATTTTGAATATTATGCGAATAACCGTATGCATAATTCCTAAACAATCAGTTAATAGCTTACAATAAAAATAAACAAAGTGTAATGACAATTTGCAATCATATCTTATAACAAGTAGGCTCTATATAAAAAAAAGTGCTTTTCAAACACCATTTATTTCTATGCCAACAGATGTTACAGAAATCTAATTTTGAATGATGACAGATCAACATTCTCATGACAATGTCATAGGCGCACTGACATAACTTGCACACATCACTATTTTGATGAATATTTATATCATTAAAATTGTATTAAAAATTAAATGACAATGTGCATTATAATTCTTATTTTTAATGTCTAAAAATATTTTTTTAATTCGAATATAAACATAGCTTTAATGTGAAATATCCAATGAAATATGTCCTAGAAAACATTGGGTAACTAACGTGCATTTACATTTATTAAAACATAGACCGTATGTACCGGTATTACCTGTTCAGGAGCAATGAGGGCTTCAGTTCCTTCTGCTTTGGCCCACAAACATGCCACAACGCGACGCGTACAGAGTCACAATACTGGCGGTGCTGGACGCTCTGGCAACAGCGTCCGATGTCGCGTGGACAAACCACAAAATAAACAAATGAAGAGCAATTGAATCCACTAGCTTTTAACGTAAGCAACAAGCCTAGAAATACAGTTTACTCTATTTTTGCTGAGATGCACAGAAAACTACACGAGTTCCTCTATCTATGTGACTACGGTGCACAAATACATTCGCTCGTATCGTCCGTCATACAACAGCTCCGCCGCTGCGCGTGCAGGTCTCAATAGCAGTAGTGAACAGCTGAGGGGTGTGAACAGCTTTTAGAGGAGGAGGAAAGAGAGGCGGAGCGCTGCTGCTGTTTAGGAGAATATGGGAGGAGATAGACTGATGAACTGGCGTGAAAAGAGATCAGGAGATTGTGGTGGGGCTCATTAATAGAGTAATAACAAGGGCCTTTTATTAGGCTGCCTGCATATCACCAAGGGATTTGTGTGTATGAAAGTGTTGAAAGTCTCTGTATACACTGTATACTTTGCATATGACGGACCGTTTAGGAAGCGCTGCTTTAAGAGTCATCTTACTCAACAGCAACTTCAGTGGCAATGCTGTGCATTCAAGTGAAAGTCATTTTAATAATTTAGTCTATAAATTGTACTTCGAGTCCAGCCTAAACTTCGTTCCTCATTAGCTGAGATACACTACCATGCACTCGTTGGTTAGAATGTTCAGAGCTAGTATTGAATTTGAATTCACGGAACAATGTCGCCCCCTGCTGAACAAAAGTTTTCTGCATCATTCCTGTAAATGCCCTTGAAGTTGATTTAAATTTCTTCATTTTGAATAAAAATGTCACGATTTTTCTTGGATCTTGTGCAGTAATGTGGTAGACTAAAGTATGTGGTTATTGTGGCCCTGGTATGCTTCTTTTCTAAATCTGTGGAGCTATAAAATGTATGTGGACTATACCGTCTGTTGTCGGGCTCCGTGTGCAGACAAAAATCTCAAAAAATCTCACCCATTATTTCAATTAATGGCAAAATTAATGTTCTGAAATGTAAACTGACAGTCTAATGTCACTGTCTGTGAGATATGTTTTTTTGCATTAGCATGGAACACAAGTAAACGCAACCTAGCGGACGCCACACACACACACACGTCTGGTGCACTATCCTTGTAGGAACTCCCCATAGGCGTAATGGTTTTTATACTGTACAAACTGTATTTTCTATCGCCACACCAACCATACACCGAAACCTATCCCTTGCAGAATACTTTGTGCATTTTTACAATCTCCAAAAAAAAAAAAATATTTCTGTATGATTTATAAGCTTTTGTACCTCAATTTAGGTCCCCATGAGTTGGTGTGTATAATCAGGTTTAAGTCACCCCCAGTGTAGAAAAAACTGTACACACACACACACACACACACACACACACACCAGTCAGTAGCTCTGTAACTGGTATGCGTTTCTCGAAAGCATTTCTGTCAGGACCACTATCGTCAAAGATGATTGACAATTAGCTTACAGTTTGGATTGGCGGTATGGTTCTGTTCTGGGCAAGAACTCCCTGCGCATCCATGCAACATAGCATGGATGAGAGCAGGGAGAGCGGCAATAACCCCCAGGGTAAACAGAACAGAACCAACATAAATGTATTGCAGATATTTATGTTGAGAATGAGTTTGAGAATGAGTTCAACTCAGAATTCGTTTTTTTTCACTACATCATCCAACATTGTACTGCAAACTACCTCTCTGACAGTTTAATTAAAGACTGTTCTCTGAGCTCTTTGTCACTTTAACAGACTGATAAGCTCTTTTGCACTACACTGGTTGTATCTTCACAGTTGTTTATATCACTGGTTTGCACTATAACTGCCATGTGCCTTATGCCACTTTTTCTCTTTTTTTACAATGTCCTTATTTGTATATTGTATAGGTTGTATTTTATATATATTTAAACTGTATTTCTGTATTATGTCTACTGTTAGTGTTAAGTGTTAACTGTATGCAACAAGGGTCTGAGAGTAACGGAATTTCAATTCTCTGTATGTATGTGCATGTGGCAGAATTGACAATAAAGCAGACTTTGACTTTGACTTTGATATTGTTAAAGTTCAATAATTTTATGTACACATTTCAGAATTAGTCTGATTCAAAGAAGAATCAGAAGGCTGAATCCCGACTGACAGAGGAGGAGTTGGGGATGGAGGAGGGTAATTAGCTATTGAGCCGGGCTGGATTGGTAATCGGGCATACTGGGCATTTTCCCGGTGGGCTGACGCACTTAAGGGGCCGACAGATTTTTATTAATTTTTTTGCCAAGGACCATCACGCAGGGACAGCGAGCAGCCAGTGGCCCATTGGTTTGTCTCCTGTATAGACAGCGTAAACCATCCAATCACAATGCGCTATAATATTGTTAAAGTTCAATAATTTTATGTACACATTTCAGAATTAGTCTGATTCAAAGAAGAATCAGAAGGCTGAATCCCGACTGACAGAGGAGGAGTTGGGGATGGAGGAGGGTAATTAGCTATTGAGCCGGGCTGGATTGGTAATCGGGCATACTGGGCATTTTCCCGGTGGGCTGACGCACTTAAGGGGCCGACAGATTTTTATTAATTTTTTTGCCAAGGACCATCACGCAGGGACAGCGAGCAGCCAGTGGCCCATTGGTTTGTCTCCTGTATAGACAGCGTAAACCATCCAATCACAATGCGCTATAGACAGAGCGATGAAGTATTTTGCTCCGCCTAGGCCTATATAAAGATCGCATCACCCCAACTTCTTCCTCATCGGCTTTTTCCACATTTTCACAGCAGATTATCAAGAACAGGGCTGCGTTCAGCCCCGACAAAAACAGTGCAAAACGTTTTTTAAACGGAAACGGTGGTGTGTTGAACACTGTTCTGAAGACGCAAGAGTTGCAGCTATGGCAGCTGAGAAGGCCATTCTTTGTGTTCTTTTTGAAGAATTTTCGGAGCCTGATGAAATCAGTATAAATATGTGTTTAATACTGCAAAATACGCTCGATGTCACAGTCACTGCCCTTGCCCTCCAGAATAAAAGAGAACATCCCAAACAAATTAAGGGATTTGTGGAAACTGTGGTTCCTAATTATTGTGATCCAACATTTGCCTCGCATTTCAGGATGAAAAGACAAACATTTCAGGTGAAGGATAATCCACTTCTGATCTATATGACCTTATTATTTTTATTGTGAGTATTAGGCTTATCATTATTGCTGATCACTGTTGTTGTGCTATGATATTGTAATATTTAACATTATATAATCGGAGGAATATAGAAAAGTTTATGAAAGTGTCACTCCACAATACAATAGCAAAATATATAAACATGTATAATTTTTATGTTACATTAATCAGTGTCTAGCACACCTTCCTAAGGAAAGGATAAATAAATCTAAATTTAAATTAAAAAAGACATGATATTGTTGGACCTGACGTTTTATTCTTATCCAAAACAACTAGATGTGATATGAGTGTGATACATACATGCACTACCAGTCAAAAGTTTTTGAACAGTAATATTTATTTATGTTTTTTAAAGAAGTCTTTTCTCACCAAACCTGCATTTATTTGATCCAAAATACAGCAAAAGCAGTAATATTTTTTTTTTTTTACTATTTAAAACAGCTGCTTTAAAATGTCATTTATTTCTGTGATGTGATTTGTTTCAGCATCATTACTCCAGTCTTCAGTGTCACATGATCTTCAGAAATCATTTTAATATACTGATTTGTTGTTCAAGAAACATTTATTATTATTATTATCAAAATTTAAAACAGTTGAGTACATTTTTTTCGGGATTCTTTGATGAATAGAAAGATCAAAAGATCAGCATTTATCTGAAATAAAAAGCTTTTGTAACATTATACACTATTCCATTCAAAAGCTTGGAGTCAGTAGAATTTTTTTTTTTGGGAAGAAATTAATACTTTTATTTAGCAAGGATGCTTTAAATTGATCAAAAGTGATGATAAAGACATTCATAATGTTACAAAAGATTTCCATTTCAGATAAATGCTGTTCTATTCATCATCTGAAAAATTCTACTCAGCTGTTTTCAACATAATAAAAATAATAGATGTATTTTCTTTGTTTTTTTGCAGCAAATCAGAATATTAGAATGATTTCTGAAGGATCATGTGAGTTGAGTAATGATGCTAAAAATTCAGCTTTGAAATCACAGGAATAAATTGCATTTTAAAATATATTCAAATAGAAAACTGTTATTTTAAATAGTAAAAATATTTCACAATATTACTGCTTTTGCTGTATTTTGGATCAAATAAATGCAGGCTTGGTGAGCAGAAGAGACATCTTTAAAAAGCATTAAAAATCTTACTGTTCAAAATCTTTTGACTGGTAGTGTATAGGCCTATCATATATTCATATATATATATATATATATATAAATGGTGGTGGGCCGCCTGGACCAAAAAATGCCTGGGCCGATTTTTTGTCCCAGTCCAGCCCTGCTATTGAACAATGCGAAAACTGCTAATAATACTGAGGGACCTTATACAGTATATGAATGCTTAGATAGGTGTCGTATTCCCATAGGTAGATGGGGATCAGCTGATGCAAGCTTGACTAACGTGACCTGCCAGAACTAACGCTACACTTGATATTTAGCTGTAGAAATCATTGGCTCCAATGTTCTATAAGATCTACTTAGCCTTCTGATGCTTCTAACCCAGCTCTGGGTAGGCTTGATATAATTTACAGCGTTCAGTGCAGCTCTTCTCGTAATTCTTAAAAAGGGACCGTTCACTTGAATATTAAAATCCAGTCCTTTCCTCACCCTGGTGTTGCTGTAATGTGCCCTTTCTTTCTTTGTCGAACAAGACCAAGCAAGACATTTTAATTTCTCCTTTTGTGGTCTAAAAATGTATAGACTGAATTTGAGTACGAGGTATGAGGCGTTTCTAATTTTATGGGTGTTTTCACCTGCAGGGCTTTAAATAGTAGCCTATACACTATTTGTGCTGATTTTGTGCTACTCATTTTCTTTCTATTGTAATTTCACATTAGAAAACAGTACATCGATTATATCTAGTTTTTCACAACAACAAATAATGCTTTGCAAAAAGTAAGGGGACTAAGTACACAGTAGGCTACTATTACAATTATAATTACATTATGCAATATTACATAGTAGGGGAGAGCAGGGTGATTTGACCCCTTCTTATGATTATAAAGTATTATTTTACTGTAATGTAACTACATTATATTTCAATAATTTTACACCAAACATAATTCTGGCCCAACTCACCCCGCTCGCTCGCCCCTAGTATTCCAGAAATATGGCTTTTGCTATTTCAAATGGTTTTATTACGTGACATGTTTGAAATATATGCAGTCTGCTCCCTGTTATGATAGTAAGGCTGTGTTGAACCCTGAAACAATTGTTCAGCTCATATCGCCTAGGCCATTTGTTTTGCAAGTTATCTAGGGGTTGACCTTCACTGTCCTTGGGACAAATCAACAGATAAAGGGATGAGGTTTTGTAATCACAATCTGTGCAATTCACTTAAGACTTTGAGGGGGTGTGACGGCTCGGTAGGTCCCATGACTTGAGTTGAGGTAAACGCCGCCCCAGAGGTCAGAGCACATCTACACTCATCCGTTCGGACTTGAAGCAGAAGTCAGCTGACCGCAGCTCAACACAGCCATGTACTGTCTGGTCAAATTTGCGCCGCTGTTTTTGGCGGTAGCCGTTTGCAATGGCTGGCTCTTCGGCGACTTTGTAGGAAAACGGAGCGAGCTGGATGAAATCTCTCTCTGGCCGCTACCGCAGAAGTTTCAGTCGTCCGCCGTCGCTTTTAAACTCAGCCCCGCCAGGTTTCAGATCGTCCAAGCGAAACAGTCCTCCGCCGGACCGAGCTGCAGCATACTCGAGAATGCGTTTCGCAGGTAGGCTACTAACTGTACAATCCCTTATTCATATTTATGTCGGTATTGTGTTATAAAAGAGGCTAACGTTTAGCTTTAACAGGAAGTACAGTGTGCTCCGTGCAGAATCCACTTGGCTTCAATTGACCTTTGCTTTGCAGATATTTTGAATACATATTTGGTGACCTGAAGAAGCCCGAGAAGAGCCGAAAGAAAGTGTATGATTCAGATCTCGTGGAGCTTCAGGTATGGGTCACATCAGCTGATCCGGAGTGCGACGGTTTCCCGAGTCTGCAAACCGACGAGTCATGTGAGTTTTTCCCTTCCGCCTCTGTGCTCCACTGCGCCGTAACCTCAATGCTCTCTAATCCAATGAACGATCGGCAAAGCCAATAATTGACATCTGCCTCTCGGAGGTGTAATCGGTTTAACGTATTAACGTGATTCTAGAGCTCCTTTTAGATGTAGTAACATTTGACTCATGCAAAGAGTTTTCTACCTAATATTTCATAGAAACTGCATTATGAAAGTCAGTCACTTCTAGCTCCTTCAATCAGATGTATTGAGATTGAGCCTGTGAATTCTTTGGTTGTGTGTGAATTGCGTAAAGTTTAGCTCTCTTTGTGTAGATGAGCTGTCCGTTGATGAACCCTCTGCTGTGCTGAAAGCTGCTAATGTATGGGGAGCTTTGCGAGGTAAGCAAAGGCAGTAAACAAGCTCACATTTATATTTCCCTTTTGAACATACACTACCATGCAAAAGTCTATTGTAATATATTTTAAAATAATAATAAAAAAAACATTCAAATAAAAACAGCTATTTTTTAAATTAGAACAATATTTCACAATGTTACTGTTTTTACTGTATTAGATAGAAACGGTCCTTTCCTAAGAATGTAGAGTGTTGTTTCAAAGCTGGATTTTGTGTTATCCTGCCTTAAGAGAAGAGATTGCAGTATTTATCATGTCCATATATTGTTACAACATGCTGTCCTAACTCATGATTTCATTAATGTGTAACATCCTCATATTGTTGTAAGGACTGGAAACATTCAGTCAGCTGGTCTATGAGGATGACTATGGAGTCGTAAGTTTGAAACAGACCCTTACTTTGAATGATTGTACTTAATTAAGGCTTTAAATGTTAATACATTCCATCAATGTATCTATTTAAGCTCTTCTAAAAATCAAAACACAAATTTTTTCTTCTCAACAGAACAACATCAATAAGACAGACATCTCAGATTTCCCACGGTTTGCCCATCGGGGGATCCTCCTGGACTCGTCTCGCCACTTCCTGCCACTCAAAGTCATTTTGGCCAATTTGGTGAGCTGAAATCATTTGTTTTATAACGACAGGCTTTACTAAAACACATGCATAGGTCTAGAGTGGCGTTTTTATATTGGAAAATAGGCCATGATTAATTGATTTATTTTTCTCATTAATGCTCAGTTTCCTTATTAGAAGACTTGTGTCAGCTAAATAACTCAAGGAACTTATTTTACTAATGAGACTGGAAAGTCAAGTTTGTTATGTTCGTAGATGACAGTAATCACAAGACAAAATGACGCTCATCACAAGGTTTGTCTGGAAAAAATTGCAGTCAGTGAACAGTGGTGATATAAAGTTTTGACCGAGAATTAAACTCGAGTCGCAAGGACATATGTTGTTGTTGTTGGTTTTGAAATGCTTCTCATCCCACAACGTTCAATAATAAAATGTCTAATTTTGACAGGAAGCTATGGCGATGAACAAGTTTAATGTATTTCACTGGCACATTGTGGACGATCATTCGTTTCCTTACATGAGCCGTACCTTCCCCGAGTTAAGTCAGAAGGTGAGTATGTGATGCACTTGACTTTGTTTTAGATTCAAGCTATTCAGAACATGAAATATATTGTAGATTTCAAACAGGTTGTTAGTGGATTACCATGCTAGAATTATATTATCACTAAGGGTGATGGCCAACGCCATGTAAACAGGAGAACACAAGTAGGCGCATCAAGCTATAATTACACTGCAACAAATTGCAGGTTTTTTGAAAGACTTGCTTTTAAAAATAGTTCCTTTTTCTCATATATTCTTTTGTATTTGCTACATTGGAAGCGAAAGGTACTGCTGTGCTGTAGGACATGTCAGTTCTTGTGTAATTTCCTTTAGTGTAGAAATTTCACTTGCCACTTCTGAAATCTAACTGGGAAAGTGTTTATCATTGTGTATTGATCATGTTTTTCCTATTTGTTTTGTGATTGACAGGGAGCCTATCACCCATTCACGCATGTGTACACTCCATCCGACGTGAAGATGGTCATCGAGTTCGCTCGCATGAGGGGGATCCGCGTCATCCCGGAGTTTGACACCCCAGGACACACAGAGTCATGGGGCAATGGTCAGTTGATGGACTTGCTACATGACAGCTTTATATAGATTGTTTTGTTTAGTCATATTTAAGACTGGAATACACTGCACAACTTTTAAAATCTGAACAGATTTTAAAATACTAGGCGTCATGCACTACTGATGACATTTAGTCGAAACAAACACACAACAAACTCACACAGAAATGTGTCTTATTGCTAGGAGACAAATATAAAGTCGTCGTGTAGTGTATTCTAGCCTTAAGTCATGTTTTGTTGGTTTCAGCAGTTCACATTTAAACTGCAGTTACTGATTAATGTGACATATGTTTTCTCTCTCTGTCGCTCTCACTTAGGCATAAAGGATCTGCTAACACCTTGTTACAGTGACTCTAGTCCTTCAGGAGCATTTGGGCCGGTGAACCCCATCTTAAACTCCTCTTATGACTTCATGACACAGTTTTTTAAAGAGATCAGCACAGTCTTCCCTGATGCCTACATACACCTGGGGGGAGACGAGGTTGACTTCAGTTGCTGGTAGGGCTGGGCGATATAGCTAAAAAATGTATCAACGATATAATGTTTTATGTTGTTCGGTATTGATTATTATTGACATTTTTTATAACCTTTTTTAAAACAAAGAGCAATTTTTTTTATTTTTTTTTATTTAACCACTGTATTTTGAAATTAACCCAATTTATTCAAACAAACAACAATATTTTTTGTTTTATCAATCAAACACATAATAAAAATTAAACAAATATCTCATTTCTAATGTTTTATATGCAGATTAAATAGGTCTTAAAGGGTTAGTTCACCCAAAAATGAAAATTAGCTTGTGTTTTACTCACCCTCGAAGTAGGGCTGGACGATATGGCCAAAATTGATATCACGATATATTTCTTAATTTCGGTCGATACGATATAAGTCCGATATCGATATGAACACTATTTATCTGAAATAGAAATCTTTTGTAACATTATAAATGCCTTTATCATCACTTTTGATCAATTTTAAGCATCCTTGCTAAATAAAAGTATTAATTTCTATAATTTCTTTCCCAAAAAATAAGAAAAATTATACTGAATGGAATAGTTTATAATGTTACAAAAGCTTTTTATTTCAGATAAATGCTGATCTTTGGATCTTTCTATTCATCAAAGAATCCTGAAAAAAAAATACTGTTTAACTGTTTTAAATATTGATAATCAGCAAATCAGC
>NW_015506693.1:48288-94871 GCF_001515645.1 Sinocyclocheilus grahami
TTCTTATAGATTGAAACAAATGTGCTTCAGCCAGGAAAAAGGGTATGAATAGTGCTCCGAGTCACTGCAGAAAACAAAAAAATTGAACAACAACAAAAACTGGAAATGTTAACGGGCTTATTTAAAATGCAAACTGATTGTCTGCCAGCAGGAGGCGCTTTTAGAGTGATAGAACTAGCGGTTTCTCCAGTAATGGCTGTAAACAAAGAAGCTCCGCTCATGAATGCTACTTTATCAGATCAAATGAAAATGCCATCGAAACTTTTCTGAAGACAGTCGGTTCCCTTCAGAGATACATTCATATAAAAAACCCGCGCCGTGTTTTGATTTGGAAATGTGCAGTGCTCATGTTTATTCAATGAAGTCAAACGCCACAAATAAATCAATGTATGGGAAACTGGTAATGTATATTGGAAATGTTTAAAAATCATATCACCGTTATTGAAAAAAAATATATCGCGATACATATTGATATTGAATTATTGTCCAGCCCTACCTCGAAGCATCCTAGGTGTATATGACTTTCTTTTTTCAGATGAATCCAGTCGGAGTTAAATTAAAAATTGTCCTGGCTATTCCAAGCTCTATCATTGCACTCAGCGGGTGTTGCAGTTGAACAGTCCACAAGTCGTCAAATAAAGCTTGTGCATTCATAATAAAACGTGCCGTAGACGGCTCCGAGGATGAATAAAGGCCCCCTGTAGCGAATCCATGAGTTTTTGTAAGAAAAATATCCATATTTCAAACGTAATAAACACTTTTCTTTTTTGTTTAAGTAAAAACATTTTTTCATTTTAGGTTGAACTAACCCTTTAAGGAAACTTTTGTCTTGTCTCCCGAGGCCACAGGAGGGCGCAATGAGCAAAATAATGCAGCGCATTTAAATTGTCAACGAAAGGAAGTAACTATAAAAACGTGCATTACGTCTAAATTAACTCAAAAATCAAATATAATTTTGTAAATTGCATAAACAATTATGAACAAAACAGCATCATGTATTTATGCATGCATTAATCCAAAGAGCCGAAGCGCCATTCACACAGATTGCATTTAAAAACATATGAGACGCAGTGAAAAGAAATAAACATCCACAAATTTTGTAAAAGTTTAAACTGTTTTAACTTTGCATGGCTACATCTCTTGTGTGAGACACGAGTGCAGCAGTCATATTTGTCCGTCTAAAAAATGCACTGAAGTGTCTAAACAGAATGGGAAAAAAAAAAGTTTGATTCTAACTGAAAATGACAGTCTACTGTGCAAGGGCATGTATTGTTTCTCTTTCTCTATTTGCTTTAGTTAAGGCCATGCTTTCATTCCACTTATCGTTCCTGTAGGGAGTCCAATCCTGATATTCAGAGGTTTATGGTGCAGCAGGGCTTTGGCACAGACTACAGCAAACTGGAGTCTTTCTACATACAAAGGTAAGAGCTTCAATATAGTCAGGAAATACATTTATAGTATAGTATACATTACAGATAGTTTGCTTATTTATTTTTTCCCAGAAGAATGTAAATGAAAATATTAATCAGAACACAATCTGTCATTTTGTATTATTCATCTTTGGAAAACAGGTTACTTGATATTGTGGCTGCTACCAAGAAAGGCTACATGGTGTGGCAGGAAGTGTTTGATAATGGAGTGAAGGTAAGGCTGAGCGCTCCCTAAGGTCGCAAAACTCTGGACTTTTGGTAGTACCTAGGATAGCAAAGTCCACTAAAGGAGGTAGAGCTTTTTCGCATTTGGCTCCCAAACTCTGGAATAGCCTTCCTGATAACGTTTGGGGTTCAGACACACTCCCTCTGTTTAAATCTAGATTAAAGACACATCTCTTTGGCCAAGCATTCAAATAATTTCTTAATTATAAATTATTTGTAAATTTCTTTAAAAAAAAAAAACTCTTGAAAAACTCAAAAATCCAAACTGTTGAAATGGTAGTGTATGCTTTGCCATAATTCCTCCTCCACCTTGCTCCAGCTTTGTAAAATCAATACACTAATATCAATCACTGCTAAAAACTTCTACCTCGTTCTTCTTAGATGTTACTGTATAGAATAATAGTTAACTGTTGTCAGGTTTAGAGGCCATTAACTAATGATCTAATGAGAAAGCAAGACATGTTGAGTCACAGCTAAGCATCTGACATTTCAGAAAAATGACACAAAATGGATATATTTCTCTGGACTACATTCAAGATCTAACATATTACAGTTTTTGATGTAGTGTTTGACAATTTTTAACTTTTAAGATTAAATATTGATTGCATTTTATTGGGATGTGCCAATATTGGTAGCCAAAAATTATTTTTTGTTACAGCTGATTTTGAAAAATATTGTACATCCATATTTTTTGTCACTTTAAAATCAACTATGTTCAGTTCTTTCAGAGCTACTAGCGACTAGATCTGCATAAATGTGCAATCTCAGCTTGGTAACTTTGACAAAGTACATCTGAATGAAGCATGAAAAGCCTTACAAAGACCTTAAATGGAGTCCAGAGGGACATCCACATGTTGACGTCTGTTCGTTTGTGTGTTATACATGTGTCTGTATTTGTACACATGTAGCTGAAAGCCGACACACAGATCCATGTGTGGAAAGGCAGGCCGCAGTACCAGGATGAGATGGCGCAGGTCACGGCGGCTGGTTTCAATGCTCTGCTCTCCACACCCTGGTACCTCAACCGCATCAGCTACGGCCAAGACTGGGTGAACATTTACAAAGCTGACCCCCAAAATTTCACTGGTGTGTGTCATTCGCAGATAAAGTCTATGTGGATTTGGGCCTCTGTTTCTGTTTGACTTGTGTTTCTCCTAAATTTGCACAACATCTCAAGGTTTAGAGTAAAAAACAATGACTGTTGATTATGCAAAACATGATGTTGTGAGGTATGTTTTAGTTGACCTCTAAGAGTTGAGAAGTCTGTCTGTCTGTTAATGGATGAATCTGGTGAATTTTCTTGTTTAGTGTAACCAAGGTTGGTACGAGTGGTTTTAGGTTTTAAAGGTCAGCTACACTGATTCAAAGGCAGCATATTTAAGTGGTAAAGGTGGCATGTGATTGAATGGAGTCATTTACATCAGATATTCTCATATCCTTATATCAACGAGCATCATCATTTTTTCGGTCCAAAGCTCTGTCATAGCATTGACATTGTCAGGGACCTGTTTGCATTTGGATATGCAAACAAACATGCTTATCATGTGACCATGGAACTTTGCACACACTGACAGTTATGCGTCTATTCAGTCACGAACCATGCAGTTTAAATGGTTTGCTTTGTCTGCAGGTATTCAGATATAGGCGTTTTGACACACAGATCAGACTCAAACAGGATCAACTCTTTGCTTTGAGGGACCGCTTTTTGTACAATGTTGTATTAAATGTTATTGTTTTTGCTGTTGTTTATAACTACAGGCACAGATGCACAGAAGAAGCTGGTGATAGGTGGAGAAGCTTGTCTTTGGGGAGAGTATGTGGATGCTACCAACCTCACTCCTCGACTCTGGTATGATATATCACTCAACTGTACCAACAACACCAAGACAAACCATTATACACGTTGTGTAATCATGTTACTAACAAGTGGTTAATTAACTGCATCTCCTATCATGTAATAAAAGTAAAAGCTAAAGTTAGGAGTTTGTGCCAAAACCGAAACCAAACCTAGTATTTACTTAGAATTATGTAAATGAAACGTTTTTGTTTTTTTGTGCCGTTGCAGGCCAAGAGCCAGTGCTGTCGCTGAGAGGTTATGGAGTGATAAAAGCGTGACAGATGTGGATAATGCCTATAATCGTCTAGTCCAGCATCGCTGCCGCATGGTCAAGTGAGTTAAACTATGACAATGGCAAATTCATTAATGCAGTGGTTCTCAGTTCGAGTCTTGGGGGACCCCCTGCTCTGCACATTTTGCATGTCTCTCTTATTCAGTTCAGTTCATGGAGTCTCTTCTAACGAGCTGGTGATCTGAATCAGGTTTGTTAAATAAGGGAGACATGCAAACTGTGCAGAGCAGGGGGTCCCCAGAACTCGAACTGAGAACCAGTTGTATTAATCAATAATACAACATACTGTTTCAATTATTTATTTATTTATTTAATGTATGTAAGAATCATGATGCTCAGCAGTGGAGTGACCTCACTAAACTCTAATGTCCTTGACTTTTGGTTAATTATAGATTTATTACAATATTATTTATTTAAAAAAAAAATTTTTTTGAAGGCAGTCTGTTCTGGATTGGTTGGGGGGATTTTGAAAATGTAAAAAGTATTCAATACAGTCTTTGTACAAATAATTTAATTTGCTTTTGCAAATAAAATTTGCACAGGCATATTTTTCATTGGTGAAAGTGATATTTTTCCCTTTTTCACCATCAGGAGAGGCATACCTGCAGAACCTCTATTTGTTGGCCACTGCCGTCAGGAATACAAGGGCTTATGAACTTCAACATTCAGCTAGACAAGCTATTGACAATAGACAATTAAAGGGAATAAAAGGACAACACTTTTTAAAAGATAAAACCATGTTATTGATTCCAGTAACTATGATTTGCTGTTTTATGCACTGAGCCAGATACTGCCAGAACTTAATATTTTTGATTACTGGTTTTCATTATTAAATGGACAGTTCTGTACATCTGGATTTTCTCTGTAGGCTTAAATTTGATTAAAATGTAATTAATGTTCTTGTGAATAAATTGTATGGAATTTTAAGTTTTTGAAATGAGGTCTGCGTTTTAATTATTTCCCAAGGCTAGGTATGTTGTAAGTTTTATAAATGAAATATATATTTAAATAAAACATTTATGAATGCATTGTTCTTATAAAATGATTGGTATTTTTTATGTACATATACACACAAACAACAGTAAGCATGTTTTACCTTATACTGAGGAAAAAAATCCAAGGTCTCTGGATGTAGGCTAGTCTCCCAAGATTTATTTTCTGGACCATATGTAAGCAGCCAATCACAGAGCAATCAAAATTTGTGTCCGTATAAATGCTCAGTTCAGTTGGTGACAGTTACTGCTTCAAGCCAGTCCAGCCATCTTGTTGAGCAGTATATTCTGGTCCTGAGTGTTCATGGGCTCATAGCTGGATAGCTCCAGAGAAAAGGTGGCATTCCCAGAAGTCAAAGTGCGCAGAATGATTGAGTAGCCTTGTTTTCCTGTCGACTTTGGATGTCGCATACAGTACCGCGTCGCTGGGCGAGATCTGCAAGCACAGGACTCAGATACTCTTCCCCTACAGTCACTTCCAGAGCCATCACCGGCTCCAAAACCTGCCCCCCAGCCAGCTTCAGAGCCTGACACAGAAAGACATGGACTCAGATGTGGCAACATATTAGAAAGTGACTGTGGGAAAGACACAGGATAGTTTTTGAGTACCTTGAGCATGCAGCGGGACACAGGTTGAAACCATGGCTGCAGAAGTGCCTGGCTCTAAACTCACATGCTGGATAACTGTCTTTACTCCCAGTACAGGAAAACCCAGCACAGGACCTGGAAAGGAAATTAGATTACCAACAGCATATGGCTGACAAGGACATCAGATTTATAGACTTGAATGTACTTCAATACTGTAGCAGAATGATATGGATGTGATGAATGATTTAGGCATAAAAGCTTTAAAGCATCCATTACCTTGGAGGTAGGCGCTCTGAACCCCATTTTCCACAGCTTCTTTGACAACAGCTGGGAGCCGAGTATTTCCTTCCTCCTCAAAAGTCACGTCACAGGAAGTGCTAGACTCCTTCATCAGAGCATGGACAGCAAGCTCCACAGTAACAACATGCCTCTTGACTCCCAGAGTATGATCTAACGTGTCTGAAATGATCATACAAATCATACTGGAATTTCCTAATACTTGACTACTCCAAATAAATACTGCATTATTTGATATTATAATCCATTTTAGCATTACAATTTATTCTGTGTAGAACTATAGGATTTTTTTTTTTTTTTACCATTTCTTCATCTATTAATTTTATACAAAAATGAAAACATAAAAAAAAATCCTACCAACCCCAGACTTTTGAACCTACACTAAAACAGGGCACGTGACTGATCATATAAGTTGTTTTATTTTTTATTTTATGCCTATTTTTTTTACCATGGACAAAATATATTGTAACCATAAGTCGCACTGGACCATAAAACAGTAAAGCAGACAAACAAAATATAAGAAACAAGTAGCAGGAAAAAGAATGAATCAAAAGCGATACTTATATCCCTTGCCGGTGTCCCTGCCCGGTGGAGTCGATGGTCTTTACACTCTTCGGTCTTCACATGAGGAGGCCTTACCAGGAGGGCTGCGTGACCCTTTATACTCCTACTTAGTTGCTAAGGTGTGTGCTGTCTGAGTGTCGCCATGATGGACTGTGTCTCCCCCTACTGGGGTGAAAAGAAAAAGTTCTAATGTTTCTTCGTAATATGATTTTAACAGGTAGACTACCATATAAAACATGAGGGTAGAGTTTGCACTTGCCTCACCTGTAGCAGTTGCTGATTGGAGGATGGTCTCTCTGTAGGCCACCTGCAAGGGTCCTAGGTGAGTTTCAATGTTGTGGTCTCTCTTAATACGGTCATGGATGATCTCAATGTGTAGCTCTCCCATGCCACACAGTATCGTCTGTGCATAAACAAGTGAAAAAATACATTGCAGAGCAGGAGAATGAGAAAGAGAGATTACAATTAACATTTTTTCCCCGTTATTGCTTAATCTAGTTTCTGCTAGGGCATTGCTAGGTTACTAGGGTGTTTTGGGCAATCGCTTACTCCCAAAAAAACGCTCCCAAATCTATGATATTCTGGTTATTATATATATTATGACTTAGGTGCTTCCTTCTCCTCAACACAAGATTCAAGGTATTTGATGTCCGTAGCACAAATGGTGCAGGATGGGTTATGTGTCACAATGTAATACATTAAGACACTTTTTCAAAGCACTAAGCTTAAAGGGTTAGTTCACCCAAAAATGAAAATTAATTAAAAAAACATTTACTCACCCCCGAGGCATCCTAGGTGTATATGACTTTCTTCTTTCAGACGAATCCAGTCAGAGTTATATTAAAAATTGTCTTTGATCTTTCAAGCTCTATCATTGCAGTCAGCGGGTGTCGCATTGCTTCAGTCCAAAAGAAGTTAAATAAAAAGCACCCATCCATAAAAAAAAAGTGTCTCACACGACTCCGGGGGGTGAACAAAGGCCTCCTGTAGTGAATCGATGCGTTTTTGTAAGAAAAATATCCATATTCAAAACATAATAATCACTTGAATTTAGCTTGTGCTCACTGTTGTAAATGGAAGCAGTTCCGGGCGGATGACGTATGAAGTCAGCTTTGCGCATGCCAGATTTTCCCCAGTAAGAACCTACGTTCCGTTCCTGTTTATGTTGTACACTGCCGACTGAGCCTTCATGCTTCCTGAATAGATCCTAACAAACATGAGTGGACCCCTCTGTTTGTCATGGACCAATTTGAATGCCAACGCACACAGATCATCCTTATACCAGCGCCTGGACAGATAGGAACAAATATACATTTAATCATAGCATGATTTATTCTCCTTTAGCAAAATGAGTTGATGAGGGGGCTGATGGATGGTGCACTCACACCAGGTCATGGTTTCTCTCATTGGGGGCAGGAAGGTAAGCAGTAATGGCATCCAGCAGAAGTTGAACCCCTTTTATTTTTCAGAGAGCTTCCAAACAACACAGGAACTCCCTTACGAGCTAATGTCACTCATCTCACTGCCTCCCTCAACTGGATATTCAGATTCAATTCTGTTTATTCAATAGCCAAATGTATCTGAACCAATAGAGAAAGAAACCTGGAGCACAGTATAGAGAAGCTGCATATTCTTACCTCCCCTGCAGGCACTGCATCAAAGTTTTCACTGTACCGTCCCAGAAGCAGCTTCGCAAAATCATCATTTAGATCTGCTACCTGTCCAATTCATACAAAAAAGTTCAGCCAAAAATGTTAATTCTGCCATCACGAACCACAAGTCATTCTAAACCTGTAACACAATAGAAGATGCCTTAGCTTTTTTTTTCTCCATACAATTAAAGCCAGTGGGGTCCATTGTTGTTTGGACACATTTTTCAGAATATCTTTTGTGTTCCACAGAGAAAGTAAATCATACATAAAAGAGAGCAAATGATGACAGAATCATAATTTTTGACGTATACCTTTAAGAACCTACTGTACTCGAGATGTGGCAAATAACAATAAATGTATCAGTATTTATTCTATTGTTTTCAGATATTTTTTTTTCACCTGTTCTATCAAAGTGGCCTGGCCTCACTGTCAGCCTGGAGCACATCTGGGTCATCTGTGGGCTGAAGGGTGCTGGTCTCAAAAGTACAACCATCATATGTAATTGAGCTCCCCTGCTACTTCATTTTCTGCCTAGTGATCAAGTCCGCCAATCCGGTAAAGCTCTTCCCTGTGCCAATAGGGGTTCTGGAAATCATACTAAATATTCAGAATGAATCTTTTCATTGGTAACTGTAGTTGGTTACTATGTTTAAAAAGGTCATCTGAAGGAGAACAGGGTTGGCCTTTAGTTTAGTCTTTATGCTGTGTATAGAGTAACTCAGGCTAGGAGAAATGAGAGTGAGATGAAACCTTAGTGAGCGGCAGTCATTCATTCAGATCAATAACACATGCAAATTTGTGTTAATGGATTCTCTAAATTTAAGTGAGATTCTGAGAAATGAGCAAAAAAAATTTGTGTATAACCTAGCTGCACACACATGGGATTTTATGTTTTTCTGCCTGCCGCCACACAGTCATGGTTTGAGCCTGAAATTCATGTCAAAAACACCTTATTATAAACAATTTTATATATATATATATATAAATAAATAAACAGAAAAGATTTTGGCTTTACAATTAATTGTATTATTAATTCAAATACAATAATAATTAATATACATGAATATAATTAATAATTTACTTATGATTTATTATGTTCACAAATAATTTCTGCCAAACCTCTACTCCAGCAGAAGCATCAAACACAGCAACCGCTCCATCCAACACTCGTAAAGCTCTCTCAAACTCCAGAGTAAAATCAACATTTATATATATATATATTTGTCTTTATTATTTTATTCTATTGGTGAGCATACAAAACTTCTTTTAAAAATCATTTTAAAAATATATATTGTACCCATCCCAAATTTGTGCAGTGTGTGTCCCTTACCCTGTATTGAATACAACACTGTTTGGACACATACGTACCTGGTGTGTATATGAGGTTAATCCTGTGATCCTTCCAGTCAAAGGTAACAGCAGCTGACTGGATGGTGATTCCTCTCTCCCTCTCCTGAGCCATGTAATCAGTTACAGTGTCACCATCATCCACATCTAAACAAGACCAATCACACAGACACTCATATCATAGAAAACAAATATTAAAGGATGTGTATTAAACTGCTCAAACATGTTATTTCAGTATTATTTATGTACTATAGTATTTATTAATATTTTGAATCGGATTTCATTTCATATTTTAAGTTTTCAATTGAATTCAAATTTGAGTAATTTTGTTATTTTCATTTTATATATATATATATATATATATATATATATATATATTTTTTTTTTTTTATATATTTCTATGTAGCTTTATTTTTATTTCAGATTTACAGTAGTTATTTTAGTACTTAATTTCAGTTAGTTGCATTTCTCATTTTCGTTTATGGTTTTTAAGTTTAAGTTTTTCATTTTATATTTACTTAATATTAGATTAATTTACTTTATAAAATTATATTATCATTTAATATAATAGTATTTAATACTTATATTATTAATATTATCATAATTTATTATTATTTCAGCGTTATTTCAATGAATGATAACAATGTATTCTTCATCTACTTATTTTCTAAATGTCACCTCACCTCGGAGAGCCCTGTGTAGCCAGAGTAGTACAGCATTCTCTCTGTCGTGGTGGTCTTCCCTGCATCTATATGTGCCATGATGCCTATGTTGTGAATTCTGGCCAAGAACATAATATAAACACTAGGTGTTAATAGAACATTATTCTTATATGCTCAAGAGGAAACTGTAAAAATGCAGTTTTTTTTAGCTAAAAAACTAAAAATTGTTCATAACAAATACCATAGTTTCACTGATTTAACCACGGTAATGAGAAGACACCCATGGTTTTCTTGCAATTAATTTCTTGAAAGTGTCTTACTACAAATACCACACCTAAACTGTGGCATGTAGCATGCAAAAACAATACTAGTTTTAAATGAGCTGTCATATCTTACTTTGAGACGTCAGGGTTGATCACCGCTCTCAGTGATTTCACCTCATCTGAAGAAAAAAAAATTGTGAACAGTAAGACACTAATCTAAAACTACACAGTATGTAGAACTTTGTAATTATCCACTACTGTCCTTTACCTCGATAAATGCTGTAATTTCTATTTCCCATCACTGCATGCATCTGCATGTCTGTGAATATCTGCTCATCAGGTGTCTGATGTCCTGAAATGGAATGAATGAAGCTATGCTGAGTGCGTTCTGTTCTATCACAGTTCTATCATACACAGCTAAACCATTTGACCATTTTGTTTTCGATATTCGTGACACATTCAGAGATAAATGGCAATAACTCCAAAACGACTTGTCCTAAAAAAATCGAAACAATGTGACCGCCAAATAGGGCAAAGCTGATCATGTTTCACAGCCTTCTTTTCATAATTTTCGCTCGATGTAATAAGCACTGCCCCACACAAGCCGTCGCAATGTGCATTAAGCCGGGAGAGCTCGCTCTTCGCGCAGCTTTCGGTAAGGGACCATGTGGAAAGTGCCATTTTTTTCGTTTTTTGCTATGCCTCAGTGGGCGGTGTTTTTGTAATGGCTTTTTAGTTAAAGGGCCTGTAGACATGAGACAAGTGTCAATCAAAAGAGGGGGACAGTGGACATTTTACACAACCTTCCATTTTACACCTACTGGTAGAAAACGCAATTACATGTCCAAAATTAACCTTCTTTTTGTAATAGCTTTATACATTAGGTAGACAAATGCATGAGACCAGTGGCATTCAATAGAGGGGGACAGTGGACATCTTTCACAACCTTCCATTTTACCCCAAGTGGATGATTAGGGAATTGCATGTCCAAAATTAACCTTCTTTTTGTAATAACTTTTTACATCAGGGAGACAGAGACATCAGACCAGTGTCAATCAATAGAGGGGGACAGTGGATATTTTTCACAACCTTCCATTTTACCCCAAGTGGATGATTAGGGAATTGCATGTCCAAAATTAACCTTCTTTTTGTAATAACTTTTTACATCAGGGAGACAGAGACATCAGACCAGTGTCAATCAATAGAGGGGGACAGTGGATATTTTTCACAACCTTCCATTTTACCCTTACTGGTAGAAAAGGGTATTGTATGTTCAAAATTAACCTTCTTTTTGTAATGACTTTTTACATCAGGGAGACAAAGACATGAAACCAGTATCAATCAATAGAGAGCGACAGTGGACATCTTTCACAACCTTTTATTATACCCTAGTGGCTGTTTAGGGAATTTCATGTCCAAAATGAACCTTCTATTTGTACTAGTTTTTTGCAACAGGGAGACCGAGACATGAAACCAGTGTCAATCAATACAGGTGGACAGTAGACAGTTTTTCACAACCTTCCATTTTGGTACAAAAGGGAATTGCATGTCCAAAATTTTCTTTATTTTTGTAAGAACTTTCGTCAGCTGAAAGATAGAGACTTGAGACCAGTGTCAGTCAATAGAGGGGAACAGTGGACATTTTTCACAACCTTTTATTTTACACCTACTGTTAGAAAAGGGAATTGCATGTCCAAAATTAACCTTCTTTTTGTAATAGAGTTTTCTATCAGGGAGACAGAGACATTATTCCAGTGTCAATAAATAGAGAAAAACAGTGGGCATCTTTTACAACCTGTCTTTTTACCCCTACTGGTGGCAAGAGGGATTGCATGTCCAGAATGCAACAACCTCGAAGTGTTAATCAATAGAGGGGGACAATTAACATGCAACAACCTCTCTTTTTCTTTTAAAAAAACCTAAATATCACATTTTGACTGTGTTACTTAATTATAGATTTGGAGTACTCAAAACTCAAATACAACTTTAGCGGACTTGGAGTTGTCATGCACTCAAATACATTTTCACTCAGACTTGAGCCTTTGGCTTTGGGACTCAAAAAATATTTAAGTCACTGACCAGATGCTTTGTTACAAAAGTGACATTCAGATTTCACATGTGTTTTTAAGTCTTGACATTACTTGCTCACAGAGTTTTCCTCTCAGTGTGTGAATGCCAAATTAAGTTATTTTTTGTATGTTATTACTACACACTCAAGTACACAAAAAGTTATGTCAAAATGCCCGTCTTGGAGAGTATCCATGTAAATGCAGTCGGTTATGTCATAAGTGAACCTAAACAGTTAGGAGAAATACAGATGTGTCCGTGCATCAGGTCTTAAAGCGACAGCAGCGTAAAACCTGCTGCCGCCGACTGTGTTGATAATGTTAATCAAACTAAAAAAATAAGAAAATCACTCACTGCTCTCAAAGTGATCTGAATCACTTTAGTAACTTTAGTAACTAAGAATAATTTGTATTTAATACATACCATAGACTGTAAAAAAAATATTTTTTAAATCCTGCAGACAGATGTAGCTTTGCACAATACCAGCATCTAGAATGATTTTGATAAGCATTTGTTCATAGCAGAGGACTCTATCAACTTATATTTTACAATTTGTCAGTTGATATAAGATTTTGTAGGCTTAGCATACACGTGCACCCCTCAAAAGCCTGAAACCAGTGTTTAGCCCTGGAGTCCATGTCCACACAGTGAAAAAATATTTCTTATGTCATTTATATACTAATTATTATTATAGCTTTTTATTATGCTAAATATATTATATGCAGGTGCGGCTCATCTAAATAGACAGACAAGCAAAAGACCGACCAAAATATTAATCAATTTGAAAACATAGATTTATACAATAAATTGCCATTATACTACTGGGCTGTTAAATCTTGAATCTCACTGGTTAATGAACATTCTAATGTGTGCAAGTTATCATCTTGACTGCATTACATATCCATAACACTTCGCCAAATGATTTCAGTTATTTCAAAGGTCCTTAGGCTACAGCTTACGCTGAAATATGTTACAATACATAAATCAAGTCAGCCATACATTATTTTTACTTTAAATTTTATGAGATGATGCGACATAAAAAAATCAAAATGGCAACATGCAAGAGATTTTCTTTTGTTAAATTTAAACTGGCATTGCCTTTTCTAGTTTTAAAGGTTAAAATAACCTTAAGATGACACTGTACTGTATAGTTGGACTCAGATTTGAGTTCGACTTGGCCAATTTTGTACTCTGACTCAAGTGGTTAAATACTCTGACTCGACTCCGACTTAACTTAGGTGGACACAAACCCAACAGTGCTTAATTAATAGCAATGACGGTTCAAATTTTAAATAAAATGTTGACACACTTATGCTTGTACATTGTTTATATGGAAGTGTGAACAAGAATCTAATATGTAAAAAAAATAATGATAAAGAAATATACATCTTTACAACTATGGTTTAATGTCAGAATTTGTTTCTATACATGGTACTGACCTTAAACAAATCCTCGCATATAACTTTGAAGCATGCAAAAATAGTTAAACATGATTTGTTAGTTATGATTTACAAGACATATGATCAGTTGTTAATATAGAGAGTAAGTAATGTTTAACAGCTCATTAAAATGCTGAATTTATTATTACATCAGATAAACACATAAATATACTTGGATTACGTCTTTTGTCCCCATACATTGGCGAATGGCACAATAGAAAGAATAGAAACACTACAAATAAAATTATTTATGATTTTGTACATCTAAAATATAGTTATCTTAGTAACTCTTTTCCTTTTCTACAAATTGTACATGTTGAAAACTAAAAATTCTAAACAATTAAAAAAAAAACAATATTGTCACTTATTTTAAAATATGGATTATTACTAGATCATGCACTGCTAATTAAAAAATGACATGTGGGGAATTGGCAAATTGGCGCCCCTGCTTGCTGAGAAGGTGCCGTGCACAGAAGCTGTTTGAGAAGGGGAAAGGGGAGCGGCGCGGGGGACAGTTCACTTCTGGGTCTCTCCCAAATGGAATGGACAAAGGGGAGGGGGGGTCCACTGTATAGAGCAATACTCTAATGGAATTAGTGGGCTAAAGTCAGTCACACCTCGACTTTCTTCCAAATAACGCACATTTCATTCATAATATTATAAATACAGGCCAATAGTTCCTGCACATTTTTGTTCAGTTATTATGTATTTCCATCAGTTGGGTTAACGTTAGGCCCTGTAATTAGCCAACGGAATTTTCAAATCTGTGTAATTATAATTTAAATCGGGCTACTTTTCAAATTGTATATCATAAACCAACATCTCTGATCATGATTTGGACAGTAGAGAGCTTGTGCAGGAAATTAAGAACTTCCCTGACCTCAGGTAAACATGTAAGACCCTTACTGCTTGTAAGCAAATTTATCACAGAATATGGCAGCACAGCCCAGTACTCCACATTTCTTTAAAATCTTTTAATGCATTTCCTGTTAAACTGCTTTGAAATAATGTGTATTGTGAAAAGAGCTATAAAAATAAATGTGAATTAATCCACACAAAGCTGGGAGTAGTAACGTTTCTATTTAGCACCTGAGCATCCCGAGGAACACTTTTATGCTGAAATGGTTCTTGGTGTTAGAATTTAGGGTTCCTTAATCCAGACCTTTGGTTTTACAAATCTGTAACTGTCAAAGCACCTCATTACTGATTTTCTGGAGCTTAGCAATCCAACTACACAGAGTGTCAACACAATCCCAACAGGTAAATGATTTCATTCTTAAATTTAAATACAGGTTTATTTTTAAAATTGTAAATGGTTTCCAAACAAACATGTTCTTTCCTATTTTTAGTTTTTTGATCACATTTAAGTGTGAGCAGCTCTGACAAGCTGAGAATACTTCTCTCCTCTTCTCCATTAAGTATTTAAGGAGCATTTAAGGAGCTCATCCTCCAGGAGTTACACAGGACAGATGTGACAATTTGTCATGAAGTTGTACACTCAGTGCCAAGATGGGTCAGAGCAGTGTACTTAAAAAAAAATATGGAGGACATATTAAGTAGTAGAATATTACACTGTTGAATAAAATGTAGGGTGTACTAATTTACAGGTATCAATGGCATATATTTATCTGTTATTATTAAGAATATTATTATAATATTATTATAAATTTTTAATACATATTAATTTTGCCATCGTTCTATGAATTATATTAGAACATCAACCTTTTATATTTAATCAAAGAGAGAGTGTAATCATTTATGCTGTGCACTGTATATATATATATATATATACTTCTCTCCTCTTCTCCATTAAGTATTTAAGGAGCATTTAAGGAGCATTTAAGGAGCTCATCCTCCAGGAGTTAAACAGGACAGATGTGACAATTTGTCATGAAGTTGTACACTCAGTGCCAAGATGGGTCAGAGCAGTGTACTTAAAAAAAATATGGAGGACATATTAAGTAGTAGAATATTACACTGTTGAATAAAATGTAGGGTGTACTAATTTACAGGTATCAATGGCATATATTTATCTGTTATTATTAAGAATATTATTATAATATTATTATAAATTTTTAATACATATTAATTTTGCCATCGTTCTATGAATTATATTAGAACATCAACCTTTTATGTTTAATCAAAGAGAGAGTGTAATCATTTATGCTGTGCACTGTATATATATATATATACATATATATATATACTGTACTTGTTTTTCATATTTATGTTTGTGAACTATTGGTGGAGAGTTTGAATAATGCACTTTAAAGATATTAGAATATTACTGTTATCTTTTTAAATGTTACTTCAATAAATCACCATTTAATATCGTTCAAGATATCCAAAATCTGTTAGCAGTTTAGAATCTTTAATATCTTGGCATCATGTTGACAAAGGAGGAGTATGCATTAATTCACAGTTTTTTAAAAGTTTTTTTATCCATATTCAAAGCAAAATAGCCAACTTTCTGTTGGTTGTAGCTAATGACTGTAAATGAGAAAGTTGTCCGGTGCAATGAGAATAATATATGTACCAAGTTTGGTGACTTTAGGAAAAAGTAACCCATCCACTTTTGTCAAAAGGTGGCGCTATAGAGCACCTGTTCCATGCCCATTTATGAGCTTCTGCCTGTGTCAAACTATCATTAATACTGATGTGTGTGTGTCAAATTTCATGCAATTTTAAGCTTGTTAAGTGTTTTACACAGTTTGTACACTGTATGCAACCGGTGCAGTATGACAAAATAAAATATAACCTATTTAAATCAGTTATGCTTTCTACACTGGATGCAGCGCTACGCGACATGACAAATCCCTTACAGTAAACTGCTGCCTCGTTCTATTCATGATGTACAGACACAAAGTTCAAATGATTTGGAATGGTCAAAATTTTTGTTAAGGGCCCCAAAAGACTTGGCAAATAAAAACCTTGGCAAATAAAAATAAACATAATAATAATCGTTAGAACATCAATAGGGCCCTGCGGCTCTAGTGGATTGGGCCCTAATTGTGAACATGCAATTCTCTAATCAGTCACTAGAGTAGAACAATGGTTGTGAAAAATGTCCACTATCCCCCTTTATTGATTGACACTGGTTTCATGACTCTGTCTCACTGATGTAAAAAGTTATTACAAAAAGAATCTTAATTTTGGAAGGTTGTGAAAAATGTCCACTGTCGCTCTCTATTGATTGACACAGGTCTCATGCCTCTGTCTCCCTGATGTAAAAAGTTATTACTAAAATAATGATATTTTGGACATTCAATTCCCTTTTATACCAGTAGGGGTAAAATGGAAGGTTGTGAAAGATGTCCACTGTCCCCCTCTATTGATTGACACAGGTCTCATGCCTCTGTCTCCCTGATGTAAAAAGTTATTACAAAAATAATGATATTTTGGACATTCAATTCCCTTTTATACCAGTAGGGGTAAAATGGAAGGTTGTGAAAGATGTCCACTGTTGCTCTCTATTGATTGACACTGGTTTCATGTCTTTGTCTCCCTGATGTAAAAAGTTATTACAAAAAGAAGGTTAATTTTTGAACATGCAATATCCTAATCCTCCACTTGGGGTAAAATGGAAGGTTGTGAAAAATGTCCACTGTCCCCCTCTATTGATTGACACTGGTCTCATGTCTCTATCTTCCTGCTGAAGAAAGTTATTACAAAAAGAAGGTTAATTTTGGACATGTAATGCCCTAATCACCCACTTGGGGTAAAATGTAAGAATGTGAAAGATGTCCACTGTCCCCCTCTATTGATTGACACTGGTCTCATGTCTCTATCTTCCTGCTGAAGAAAGTTATTACAAAAAGAAGGTTAATTTTGGACATGCAATTCCCTTTTCTACCAGTAGGGGTAAAATGGAAGGTTGTGAAAAATGTCCACTGTCCCCCTCTATTGATTGACACTGGTAACATGTCTCTATCTTCCTGCTGAAGAAAGTTATTACAAAAAGAAGGTTAATTTTGGACATGTAATGCCCTAATCACCCACTTGGGGTAAAATGTAAGAATGTGAAAGATGTCCACTGTCCAACTCTATTGATTGACACTGGTCTCATGTCTCTATCTTCCTGCTGAAGAAAGTTATTACAAAAATAATGTTAATTTTGGACATGCAATTCCCTTTTATACCAGTAGGGGTAAAAAAGAAGGTTGTGAAAGATGTCCACTGTCGCTCTCTATTGATTGGCACTGGTTTAATGTCTTTGTCTCCCTGATGTAAAAAGTTATTACAAAAAGAAAGTTAATTTTGAACATGCAATATCCTAATCCTCCACTTGGGGTAAAATGGAAGGTTGTGAAAGATGTCCACTGTCCCCCTCTATTGATTGACACTGGTCTCATGTCTCTGTGTCCCTGATGTAAAAAGTTATTAGAAAAAGAATGTTAATTTTGGACATGCAATTCCCTTTTCTGCCAGTAGGGGTAAAATGGAAGGTTGTGAAAAATGTCCACTGTCCCCCTCTATTCAAAGACTCTGGGCTCATGTCTCTGTGTCTCTGATGTAAAAAGTTATTACAAAAAGAAGGTTAATTTTGGACATGCAATTCGCTTTTCTGCCAGTAGGGGTAAAATGGAAGGTTGTGAAAAATATCCACTGTCTATTTCTATTCAAAGACTCTGGTCTCATGTCTCTGTGTCTCTGATGTAAAAAGTTATTACAAAAAGAAGGTTAATTTTGGACATGCAATTCCCTTTTCTGCCAGTAGGGGTAAAATGGAAGGTTGTGAAAAATATCCACTGTCCATTTCTATTCAATGACACTGGTCTCATGTCTCTATCTTCCTGCTGAAGAAAGTTATTACAAAAAGAAGGTTAATTTTGGACATGCAATTCCCTTTTCTGCCAGTAGGGGTAAAATTGAAGGTTGTGAAAAATGTCTACTGTCCCCCTCTATTGATTGACACTGGTATCATGTCTCTAACTTCCTGCTGAAGAAAGTTATTACAAAAAGAAGGTTAATTTTTGACATGCAATTCCCTAATCATCCACTTGGGGTAAAATGGAAGGTTGTGAAAAATGTCCACTGTCCCCCTCTATTGATTGACACTGGTCTATAGGCCATTTAACAAAAAAGCTATTACAAAAACACTATTACGCTGAGCTATAGGAAATAACGAAGAAAAACTGCACTTTCACCACGGTCCCTTGTCGAAAGCTCCGCAGAGAGCGAGCTCCCCGGCTTATTGCACATTGCGACGGCAACTGCGTGGCACTGCTTATTATATCGAGCGAAAATAATTAAAAAGAAGGTTGTGAAATATTATCAGCTCAGCCCTTTAGTTGGTAATGCTGTTTAGATTTTTTAGGGCAAGTCGTTTTGGAGTTATTGCCGTTTATCGCTGAATGTGTCAGGAATATCAAAAACAAAACTAACTTAACCCCGCTTAAGAAGCGAATGCTGTAAAACACTAATACAAGTGTATGAGACGTCTTTAAAATAGTTTCAGAATCTCAAAAAAGTGGTGGCTTTAAACAAGGCTTTACTATAGTAACCATGGCATTTTGATGGAAAGTATTGTTATCACGGTAAATTACAGTCAATGACAAATGCCTGTACATCTGATGCGTTTAAGACGCAGTCAACAGCACAAACTTAACTACCCCTCCTAGGATGGGGAACGTTACATTGAAATGCATTTTTGAGGCAGAACGTTTGATTAAAGAGTTAAAGCTTCAGCTGTACAGTACGCCACATGACTGCTGTGCTTGATCAAAGTCACGTTAAGATCAGACTAGACATTTAATTAATCGTAAAGCTTGGGTCGAAAAGACATCTAAAGCAAACTCGTATCGTTTTCTTTTCCCACTGACAGCATGTTAAACACGGTTAAGTGGTAGTTGTCAAAAGCGGGGTTTTTTAAATCTTAAAAATCTAAAAAAAAAAAAGAAAAAACGGAACTTGTCATATGACAAATGGAGCCCCACTGATTGGCTGAGAAAGTAGAGGGATTTGTTACTGTGTGTGTGTGTATATATGTGTGTGCACAGCATGTTAAACACGGTTAAGTGGTAGTTGTCAAAAGCGGGGTTTTTTAAATCTTAAAAATCTAAAAAAAAAAAGAAAAAACGGAACTTGTCATATGACAAATGGAGCCCCACTGATTGGCTGAGAAAGTAGAGGGATTTGTTACTGTGTGTGTGTGTATATATGTGTGTGTATATATGTGTGTGTGTGTGTATATATGTGTAGGATTAACCTCATATACACACCAGGTACGTATGTGTCCAAACAGTGTTGTATTCAATACAGGGTAAGGGACACACACTGCACAAATTTGGGATGGGTACAATATATATTTTTAAAATGATTTTTAAAAGAAGTTTTGTATGCTCACCAATAGAATAAAATAATAAAGACAAATATATATATATATAAATGTTGATTTTACTCTGGAGTTTGAGAGAGCTTTACGAGTGTTGGATGGAGCGGTTGCTGTGTTTGATGCTTCTGCTGGAGTAGAGGTTTGGCAGAAATTATTTGTGAACATAATAAATCATAAGTAAATTATTAATTATATTCATGTATATTAATTATTATTGTATTTGAATTAATAATACAATTAATTGTAAAGCCAAAATCTTTTCTGTTTATTTATTTATATATATATATATATAAAATTGTTTATAATAAGGTGTTTTTGACATGAATTTCAGGCTCAAACCATGACTGTGTGGCGGCAGGCAGAAAAACATAAAATCCCATGTGTGTGCAGCTAGGTTATACACAAATTTTTTTTGCTCATTTCTCAGAATCTCACTTAAATTTAGAGAATCCATTAACACAAATTTGCATGTGTTATTGATCTGAATGAATGACTGCCGCTCACTAAGGTTTCATCTCACTCTCATTTCTCCTAGCCTGAGTTACTCTATACACAGCATAAAGACTAAACTAAAGGCCAACCCTGTTCTCCTTCAGATGACCTTTTTAAACATAGTAACCAACTACAGTTACCAATGAAAAGATTCATTCTGAATATTTAGTATGATTTCCAGAACCCCTATTGGCACAGGGAAGAGCTTTACCGGATTGGCGGACTTGATCACTAGGCAGAAAATGAAGTAGCAGGGGAGCTCAATTACATATGATGGTTGTACTTTTGAGACCAGCACCCTTCAGCCCACAGATGACCCAGATGTGCTCCAGGCTGACAGTGAGGCCAGGCCACTTTGATAGAACAGGTGAAAAAAAAATATCTGAAAACAATAGAATAAATACTGATACATTTATTGTTATTTGCCACATCTCGAGTACAGTAGGTTCTTAAAGGTATACGTCAAAAATTATGATTCTGTCATCATTTGCTCTCTTTTATGTATGATTTACTTTCTCTGTGGAACACAAAAGATATTCTGAAAAATGTGTCCAAACAACAATGGACCCCACTGGCTTTAATTGTATGGAGAAAAAAAAAGCTAAGGCATCTTCTATTGTGTTACAGGTTTAGAATGACTTGTGGTTCGTGATGGCAGAATTAACATTTTTGGCTGAACTTTTTTGTATGAATTGGACAGGTAGCAGATCTAAATGATGATTTTGCGAAGCTGCTTCTGGGACGGTACAGTGAAAACTTTGATGCAGTGCCTGCAGGGGAGGTAAGAATATGCAGCTTCTCTATACTGTGCTCCAGGTTTCTTTCTCTATTGGTTCAGATACATTTGGCTATTGAATAAACAGAATTGAATCTGAATATCCAGTTGAGGGAGGCAGTGAGATGAGTGACATTAGCTCGTAAGGGAGTTCCTGTGTTGTTTGGAAGCTCTCTGAAAAATAAAAGGGGTTCAACTTCTGCTGGATGCCATTACTGCTTACCTTCCTGCCCCCAATGAGAGAAACCATGACCTGGTGTGAGTGCACCATCCATCAGCCCCCTCATCAACTCATTTTGCTAAAGGAGAATAAATCATGCTATGATTAAATGTATATTTGTTCCTATCTGTCCAGGCGCTGGTATAAGGATGATCTGTGTGCGTTGGCATTCAAATTGGTCCATGACAAACAGAGGGGTCCACTCATGTTTGTTAGGATCTATTCAGGAAGCATGAAGGCTCAGTCGGCAGTGTACAACATAAACAGGAACGGAACGTAGGTTCTTACTGGGGAAAATCTGGCATGCGCAAAGCTGACTTCATACGTCATCCGCCCGGAACTGCTTCCATTTACAACAGTGAGCACAAGCTAAATTCAAGTGATTATTATGTTTTGAATATGGATATTTTTCTTACAAAAACGCATCGATTCACTACAGGAGGCCTTTGTTCACCCCCCGGAGTCGTGTGAGACACTTTTTTTTTATGGATGGGTGCTTTTTATTTAACTTCTTTTGGACTGAAGCAATGCGACACCCGCTGACTGCAATGATAGAGCTTGAAAGATCAAAGACAATTTTTAATATAACTCTGACTGGATTCGTCTGAAAGAAGAAAGTCATATACACCTAGGATGCCTCGGGGGTGAGTAAATGTTTTTTTAATTAATTTTCATTTTTGGGTGAACTAACCCTTTAAGCTTAGTGCTTTGAAAAAGTGTCTTAATGTATTACATTGTGACACATAACCCATCCTGCACCATTTGTGCTACGGACATCAAATACCTTGAATCTTGTGTTGAGGAGAAGGAAGCACCTAAGTCATAATATATATAATAACCAGAATATCATAGATTTGGGAGCGTTTTTTTGGGAGTAAGCGATTGCCCAAAACACCCTAGTAACCTAGCAATGCCCTAGCAGAAACTAGATTAAGCAATAACGGGGAAAAAATGTTAATTGTAATCTCTCTTTCTCATTCTCCTGCTCTGCAATGTATTTTTTCACTTGTTTATGCACAGACGATACTGTGTGGCATGGGAGAGCTACACATTGAGATCATCCATGACCGTATTAAGAGAGACCACAACATTGAAACTCACCTAGGACCCTTGCAGGTGGCCTACAGAGAGACCATCCTCCAATCAGCAACTGCCACAGGTGAGGCAAGTGCAAACTCTACCCTCATGTTTTATATGGTAGTCTACCTGTTAAAATCATATTACGAAGAAACATTAGAACTTTTTCTTTTCACCCCAGTAGGGGGAGACACAGTCCATCATGGCGACACTCAGACAGCACACACCTTAGCAACTAAGTAGGAGTATAAAGGGTCACGCAGCCCTCCTGGTAAGGCCTCCTCATGTGAAGACCGAAGAGTGTAAAGACCATCGACTCCACCGGGCAGGGACACCGGCAAGAGATATAAGTATCGCTTTTGATTCATTCTTTTTCCTGCTACTTGTTTCACTTCTGTTTCAGTTTTTATAACCAATTCTTACTGTGTGTTTCCAGATCCCTACTATCACTACTGCTCGCAAACCACGTTTCACACACTATAGGCAGCGCAATCCTAACAACCTTTACACATTGCCTATGTCTGCTAATACACTACTTTCTTTTTATATTGGTCTCTGGAATTGCCAGTCTGCTGTAAACAAAGCCGATTTCATTACTTCTATTATTAGTCATGCAAAGCTAAATCTCATGGCCCTGACAGAGACCTGGATCAAACCAGAGGACACTGCTACACCTGCAGCACTCTCCAATAATTTCTCATTTTCCCACTCCCCCCTTTTGACTGGAAGAGGTGGAGGTACTGGACTGCTTATCTCTAATTATTGGAAACTTAATCCTTTACCATCTTTGGGTACCAACAGCTCCTTTGAATCTCATTCAGTTCCTATTACCTACCCTCTTAAAATCCATTTTGTAGTTGTTTATCGACCCCCAGGACCACTAGGTAACTTCTTGGATGAATTAGATGTGCTGCTCTCAACCTTTCCTGAGGATGGTACTCCCCTAGTTATGTTTGGAGACTTCAACATCCACCTAGATAAACCTCAGGCTGCAGACTTCCACACTCTGCTTGCCTCTTTTGATCTCAACTGAGTGTCAACTACTGCTACTCACAAATCAGGCAACCAACTGGACCTTACTTACACACGATACTGCTCCACTGATCATGTACTGGTTACTCCACTGCACACCTCGGATCACTCACTCTTAACCTCAACATGGTTTCTGACACAACACATACCCCTCCACATGTCATCTTTCAACGTAACCTACGCTCACTCTCACCCTCCCAGCTATCTGCTATGGTTTCATCTTTGCTTCCTTCCCCTAAACTGTTAGCATCTTTTGATGCTAACAGTGCTACTGATACTTTCTGCTCCACTCTTACATCTTGTTTAGACACTGTCTGCCCCTTGTCTTCCAGACCAGCCCGTACAACCCCTTCTGCCCCTTGGTTATCTGCTGTTCTTTCGGTGAACATCGTTCTAAGCTCAGGGCTGCTGAAAGGGTGTGGCGTAAATCCAAAAATCCTCAGTTTCAGGTTTCAGAAGTGGACATTCAACCGAGACTGCCTTGCTCTCAGTTGTTGAAGCCCTAAGACTGGCAAGAGCGGATTTCAAATCTTCAATCCTTATCTTGCTGGATCTGTCCGCTACTTTTGACACGGTTAACAACCAGATCCTCCTGTCAACCCTATTGGCAAAGGGCATCTCAGGAACCGCACTCCAGTGGTTTGAGTCTTACCTATCAGATAGGTCCTTCAAAGTATCTTGGAGAGGTGAGGTGTCCAAGTCACAACATCTAACTACTGGGGTGCCTCAGGGCTTGCTGGATGAAGGACCATTACCTTCAGCTCATCCTTGCCAAGACAGAACTGATTGTGGTTCCAGCAAACCCATCATTTCATCACAATTTCACCTTCCAGTTAGGCACATCAACCATAACTCCTTCAAAAACAGCCAGAAACCTTGGAGTTATGATTGATGATCAGCTGACTTTCTCAGACCACATTGCTAAAACTGTCCGGTCCTGCAGATTTGCTTTATTCAACATCAAGAAGATCAGGCCCTTTCTTTCGGAACATGCTTCACAACTCCTTGTTCAAGCTCTTGTTCTGTCCAGGCTGGACTATTGCAATGCTCTCTTGGCAGGTCTTCCAGTCAGTTCTATGAAACCTTTACAATTAATCCAGAAACCTGCAGCAAGATTAATTTTTAATGAACCAAAAATAATGCACGTCACACCTCTGTTTATCAATTTGCACTGGCTACTAATAGATGCTTGCATAAAATTCAAGGTATTAATGTTTGCCTACAAAACCACCACTGGCTCTGCACCCCTTTACCTAAATTCATTACTTCAGACTTATGTGCTCTCTAGAAGCGTGCCTTCTGCAAGTGAACATCGCTTTATTGTGCCATCCCAAAGAAGCACAAAATCACTTTTGCAGATTTTTAAGTTCCCTCCAGGTGGAATGACCTGTCCAACTCTAAAAACACATCTCTTCCATCTTTATTTGACCCTCTAACTCTAGCACTCTCTATTCTACTAATTCTATTCTTTAAAAAAAAAACACACTTGTCCCTTTTAGACTTGCACTCTATTCATTTGCTGCTTGTTTTCTTTTCATTTATTATACAATTAACAAAAGCAAAAAAGATCTCTAACACTAGCTTGCTCTATTCTTTTTCTATTCTGTCTATTTTCTTTCTATTTATTATATTGTATAAAAAAACCTGGCTACGTGTACTGCATTAATTAAACTGAGACTTGTTATAGTACTTGTATATTATTGCTCTTTTGTTGATTTTGATTGCTTCCATCGTCCTCATTTGTAAGTCGCTTTGGATAAAAGCGTCTGCTAAATGACTAAATGTAAATGTAAATGTATAGCAGCACGAATACAGTACTAATCATTGCATATAAAATTGCTGGTCATTTTTAATCCGTCTATGCTAGCTCTATTTGTTATTTCTGACACAAAAGCAGATTACAAAGGTCAGCGTTACAAAAGATGTTTGGTAAAGTTCCTTTTAGTGTCAATACATGTCTCTTAGGCAGAATGGGGAAGAGAGACAGACACAGTCGACAGAGACAGAGCGACACGTAGACCTGCTGTTTAACTGTGTGGAGGAGGAGGTAACAATTACCTTTTTAAACATTGTTTCACATATATAGATAAGCTGTATAAAGAACTGAGTTGTGGGTGAAAACAAGGCCACTTCTATCTGTAATGCAGAAGTCTAATGAGGAAGTGAACTGGACCACTGAGTTTACTCTTATGAAAAGGTCCTCTTTACTATCATTATTCTGGAAAAGCCCCAAAATAACTTCTGTTTTTCAGAAATGTTAACAAAGAGAGTTAAGTGAAGTGGTTTACAAAACCTTGTTTTGTGAGCAAAAAGATGAATATATGTTTGAGTTCCTTCATTTTGGTTCTATAATTGAAGAGGTTTTCATTCCTACACACAGCATAAAACAGGGTGGCACAAACAAACCCTAGAGATGTAATATCTTCTTGTGACCATTATCATACCTACAATTTTAACAAATGGTTGACCTTCACACATGCTAGTTTCACAAGCTAAACTACAGATTAAGACCACGAGTTATTTATGTGTAAATGTGGGTTATAATGACTTCCGTCACTTCATACACCTATGTGGTTTCCATTATGACTGCTTGAACATTATAGACTACACAGCAAGAAAGCTCCTTACATACCCAAGAACCAGCTGAAACCATATTGTGTTACAGAATAATTTGCTGGACTAAATTATTACTGATGTTTTACATTGGAAATCCACGTAAACACACATTTTCTTATCTTAAGTTTACTTAACTAAATGGTGACAAAAGACTTCTAAAGGTTTTTAATTATTAATAGACTACACTACCATTAAAAAGTTTGGGGTTAGTAAGATGTATATTTTTTATGTATTTGTACAGTAATATAGTAAAATATTACAATTTAAAATGTTTTCTATTTGAATATATTTTAAAATGCAATTTGTTCCTGTTACGCAAAGCTGAATTGTCAGCATCATTATTCCAGTCTTCAGTGTCACATTATCCTTCAGAAATCATTCTAATATGCTGATTTGGTGCTCAAGAACCATTTCTTATCAATGTTGAAAACAGATGTGCTGCTTAATATTTTTGTGAAAACCATCATATACTCTTTTCATGATTCTGTGATAAATATAAAGTTAAAAATTACAGTATTTATTGAAATAAAAATCGTGTAACATCATAAATGTCTTTACTGTCACTTTTGATTAATGTGTCCTTGCTGAATAAAAGTTATTTCTTTAAAATAAATAAATCTCACTGACCCCACACTTCCTAACACACTCCAACTCTAACCTCAAATGAAAACTCACATTTTTAGTATTATGAAAGAATGTAAGAGTAAACCCACTTTAAAGGCTTTTCACAAATTAGGACATACCTGAATGTCCCCAAACTGAGGTTTTATCACACATTCCTGGGGGACAATTATATCCAAGCGCACACATACTCACACACACACACACACAAACAAAGAAAACAGTAGGGTATTTACTTCCTTTGGTGTTTGCAAAAAAAAAAAAAAAAAAGACTTTTTTTTTTTTTTTTACAAATTCTTCTGTTTATTAATATGCTGACAGAAAACTATTAATAATTCTAATAACTCATTGAAATGCATTTCTAATAGCAACACAGTGCAGACCTCAATTCACACTTCACTGATATTAAAAAGAAAATAAAAGCATGTCAATGAGATGAACTTGAACAGAGGCACAGAAATAAAACCCACAAAACATGACGTGACAGAAACAAATACAAGTTGTTTTATTTGCAGATTAAGTCTGAAATGGAAGTGAAAGCCACACCAGCTTCTACTGACATTTTAATCTAAAAAACAAACTTTTGAGATAATTTTGTTTTCCTTAAAGCACATCTTATAGAAAGGAAACTTGCTGAGGCCATTGGAAAATAAAATAAAAGAGGACAAAGCACTACTGGAATATTTGCATCAGAGCTGCACAACATGTAAGTCTGCTTGGGTTAAAACGTGACAACATTTCCAAGGACTCCATCACACAACGACTTTCTTGGAATGCCTCAAAATGTTACTCAACAGAATATAAATTCCATGCACACACACACACAAAGTATGTTTCAAAGATGCTTCACTCAACCTCTGCTACATCAAACTGAGTGAGGCACTTACAAAGAGCGGTTTCAAACTATTCCGCCATAGTGACTAAAATAAACCCTGCTGCGGATCTAAAACGCAACGATCAGCGACACATCTTACCTACAACATAATTTCCAATTTAAGCAGGAGAATTTATAAAAGCATAACCTAAAAGTGATTGAAAGCATATCTGCACGATATGTGTGTACTTAACAGTTAATGTGCTTATACGGTACAGCAATGTTACAGATTACAGTCACTTGGACGCATACAAACAGGTTAAAAAAAAAAGTCTGAAGACTGTGGAAAGTGAAGAAGGGATTGACAGAATGAGCAAAAAGTTTGAGAAATGAACGGTAGTCCCTTTTTGCCTTCTCCCTCACTCAAATCCCAGCTTTCTCACTCCCTGCCCCTTCCTGTACAGAAATGTTACAAAGGAAATCCTGCATTTAGAAGCAGAACAAGCTAAATGAAAAGCTTTTTCATGGCGGAGCACTAAATGAATCTTAAAAGAGCCTCGCGCACATCTACAATGTCACACTTTAGGACACGGTGTTAGCAAAAGCTAAAGAACGCTTCAAGCGAATACAACTTGTGGCAAACATGAACATCTTAAAATGAAAAAATGAAATCACACATTATGGGGGAGGACGAAAAATCGTAATTCTCAACCGTAATTCTTAAAATCTGCCTTGCAAGCTACAATTCTGTCATCCCGTACACGCTATTCTTAGTACACTTGCAGTGTTACACACTAAACTTCACTAGTACTTCACCCACAGGATTTGTGCTTGTAAACACTATTCAAAAACACCTTTTTCATATAAATATATACATTTGTTTACTTATAAAAAAGCCACTTTGTGCTTCGACTTCTTCACAGCAAATATATATATATATATAGACATCTTTCACTTTTTTTTCTTAATTTTGTCCGTCTATGAACTAAGATTTTCCCTGGACCTTGGCAAAAAGATTCTAGGTAAGGCTATAGAAACCTAGCCCCTAATGTTAAATGGGCAGGATTTGCGAATGCAGGGATGCCATCTATGGTAGGCTGGTGATGTCACGCTTGGGTGGGGGTCCATCGGGTTTACAGCTGGTCCCGTTAGCTTTGTCTTCAAACATCATAACCCTGTACGAGAGAAGAGAGAAAATTCATTAAGTCATTAGTGAAAAGGTCATTTCATTTCAACCATCAAATCTAAAATATTCCACAACTGGGGTGTAGATATATATATATATATATATATTTATTATATGCACACTTTTTTTATAATGAATTTAAAAAAGAAAGTGAACTCCTCTTGCCACCTAAAATTGATTCATCATGAATTACCAGTGTACAAATGTGCTATATACATAAACTGGCCTTGCCTAAAAGTAATTAGAACCATGATTTAACGTGAAAAAACCCACACCGTTAAAATATTAGAAACATTTATGGTAAACTATTTAAACCATATTAGCTTTGCAAGTATTTTTATGAATAAGTTTATTCTCCCCACCACTACAAGGGGATTTATTAAAATCAATTGTAATTTAGATCAAATAATTATGTTATATATAATATGATCAGATGTCAATATTTTATTATGCACATACACATTAGTCCTATGCTTCAAAGGATAAGGCTTCTATGTCCAAATATAGGTATTTAAGAACATAGGGAGTTTAAAAACACCACTCAGTGTCCAGCACTGGCTAGAAGCAATCCCAGCTTCCCACCAAGTAGATTAGTAGAGAGAACAAGTGCACTGTAAAAGTGCAAAAAAGAAAGCAAGATTGGACCAGCCTGTGAAACCACAAAAGCTGGATCAGACAAAATTTTGGAATTACGAGATAAAAAAAAGAAGAAAAGAGAACAGTGACAGTGCAGAACTGCTGATTGATCTATTCAGACCATAGTATGTGAGCGGAGTGCAGCGGCGTGATTTCTGACTGGAGTGAGGAGTGGATGTTTTTAAAGTCGGAGCGTTGTGGTTTTCACTCCACTACCGCTCCATCACGAGCACAATTAATGCTAACAGCCCATAATATAACTGCATTTGATCAAGAATTCACGCATTAAATGTGACTCTGGAGCACAAAACAAGTCTTAAGTCGCTGGGGTATATTTGTAGCAATAGCCAAAAAAACATTGTATGGGTCAAAATTATTGGTTTTTCTTTTATGCCAAAAATCATTAGGATATTAAGTAAAGATCATGTTCCATGAAGATATTTTGTAAATTTCCTACTGTAAATATATTAAAACTTAATTTTCTGATTAGTAATATGCATTGCTAAGAACTTCATTTGGACAACTTTAAAGGCGATTTTCTCAATATTTTGATTTTTTTGCACCCTCAGATTCCAGATTTTCAAATAGTCGTATCTCTCCCAAATATCGTCCTATCCTAACAAACCATACATCAATGGAACGCTTATTTATTCAGCTTTCATATGATGTATAAATGTCAATTTCGAAAAATTGACCCTTATGACTGGTTTTGTGGTCCAGGGTCACATATATCATTAGCTAGCGTGACAGATATATGGATCACTCCAATCAGAAAGAAGGTGAAGGCTATAATGACGGCGATGGACGACTGCGGGAGGTTTTATCTCAAGCATGTTTGTTAGCAGCATGTGGGATGCTCAGTATTGATTGGGTGAATTCACGTTTTAAACAGTTTATTGTACAGGTAGTAAGTCTCCGCTCTAAACTAATGTGCTGCTACATTGCTACACAGATCAGGAGTGTAGAAAATGGTCAACACTCTCTGTGATTTATCAGCTTAAAAATGGAAAAATTACAGCATATTCTTTCTGTTTCTGAAGTAACTACAACACTCAGTTTCGCCATAGTAGAGAGATGCTGCACAGCCAAACGAGTTAAACAGTTATTTAATATAGACTTGGGCTAATTGGAGTGTTCCAATAAACCACATTAAAACTATTATTCTCGCATAGTGTATTTATTTTTCATTAAATAGAAGTTCTGAACAGAACTTTGTGGTATTTCAAAACATACTGAAATATTTTAGCCACATACTTCGTCATGGAACGAAAGCACCGCGGTGTTTCTGAGAAATTGTTGCCGCTCCATTCCGCTCACATACTGTAATTCAGACCATGTGACTTTCTGTTTCAGGTAAACCTTGATAAATCTCTCATAAGCCCTTAACATCTAGTCACAAATCCCCCATTCACAATGTGTAGAATATAGACAGATGAAGATACACATCACTACAAACTAATAATAAATCAGTATGTCTCTACTGACACAACCAGTTATCAAAGACATCCAGCACAGCATGAAATGAACCAATTCTCCATCTGCAGCATCAGAACCAAGAACCAGACATTCAGTAATAGTGGTTATGACTCGTTCTGTTTACTGAGGCAAAGCACCAGACAACTTTAGCATGAAACTCAAATGATAGTTACACACAGGATTTATACCACAATTTGTGCAATTACTTTTCAAAATGTTCAGACAAACCAACTTCTGTCTGGTGTAGGCTACTTTAAAATGGGTGAAAAAAAGCCATCTATCAAATCTAGCGAGCAGAAAATCATAACATTTCATACAGACTCCCATTGTGTTTCCTAACTGTACAACAACGCATTTTCCACTGTCTTTTCTCGCTTCCACAATTATATTTCAGTCTGCTATAGGTATTTACTCATGGAGTGATCCAACATAAAGTATGACACCTCCAATGACTGTTCAACCACTATGTTCTGTAATGTCAAACCTGAGCACTTTGTGTGTAAGAGACTTCAAACTCAAACTCAAGTCCACTCAAAAGCCTTGTGAAAAAATAGCTTAAGATAGTTTCAATGAATCATGAAACTTGGCACAAACTAGTGTTTGTCACAAACAACCCAATTTTCTTTTCCAAACTACAGCCATGTTTTTCACAAAAAGAAAACAGGAAGTTAAAGATTTTGTTTATCACTTCCATCGAGACTAGGGAGGTGTTTAGTGATACCAGTTCCAAATAGAACATCCTCCACAATTTCTTTTTGTCATTGACGGCCATAATTAGGGGAAAGCTGTATCTCCTACCCCACCCAAGAAAATGTGTGGTGTGTTATGTCATTGTATATTCAAGTACAAAATCGTGTCATTAAAAATCGTAATGTGACACAGTTTGTTTATTTTGAAAGTTTTAAAAGCTTTATTCAACAGTGAAAAGCCACCGTTTTTTGTTTAAATTCAAAAGAATGAGATCATGTTAAATAAATGAAATAAAATAATAAAAATACTGTCATAAAATAAATTGTTTTAGGTAGCATGACTTTTTGTTTTTAAACAAAATATTATTTTGTCACACTATTTTTTTTCCATTTCATTTGATAATTGCAATATTAACAATTGACAGCCCCCGTTTCATATTATCAGTCACTCAAGGCTGTTTATTTAATGACTTGGGTATCGATTTAGTATTGATACAGAGATACCAGAGGCTTGTCCTGTACTAAAGCCAAATGTCTGGTGTTGATCCAACCCCATGGTAATGACATCACCTGTCACAGCGGATCCCTCTCCCACTGAGAGATAATGGCACAGATATGCTAATCCTGCACTGGATGTGCTGACAAGATTAAACACATCTAAAAATAGCTGGACTGTGTCAAAGCACTCGCCAGCAGGAAATAGCCTGACAATTCCGCATAATGCCATTTGCCAATATTAAAACAAGATGGAGAGAGAACATGCATGAAGAATCACAGAAACATGTCTACTGACATTTTCTTTTTCTCTATATTTTATTATTATATTGTTATTTAGAATTTTTTTGTCTATTCTCTTTATTATTAGTGTTTTTATTACCTTAAATTATATGCATATCTGCACTATGTTTGTACTTTCTGTACTGGAAGCTCCTGACACCAAGACGACTTCCTTGTGTGTGTGTGTGTGCGTGTGTGTAAACACACTTGGCAATAAAGCTCTTTCTGATTCTGAAACATGCATATACACACACACTTACAGTTTGAGAACAGCTGATCGCTTGCCAAGCATCATTTTCACAAAGTCCCTGTAGTTGATGGTATCGCTGCAACCTCCTGTCACCTCGGAGATCATTTTCTTCATCTCCAGATGAGTCTTTGGCACACCCAACTTCTCCATCATTCGCTTCAAGCCCATCATGTCTGCAAAGGAAACACACACATATACAGCCATCATCACACAAACAAACAACAGTGAACTACTACAAACAGACTCTTACAGCTTGACAAGTAGATCGCTAATAAAGGTGGGTGGCTGACTAGTTGTTTACCAATGAACTAGTCAATCACAGTATTTAGCCTGTATATTTGTTGAATATCTGGCAATAACCTTGTTGAAGGGCTGCATAGTACAAACGCAGACGGATGTCTTTGGCTGTTGGTTTGTGTTTTAAGTGAAGTATCAAGTTAAAAATAGTCTTGAAATAACTTGTCAAGACCCCTACTTTTTGTGTGAGAGTCCCCTAAAAGAGAGTCTGATTTGGTGTACATGACCCAAAAATAAGCGTAATTATACAGGATTTACTTACAGCCGACTAGTTTGGCACAATCACAATGCTCACAGAAATGCATTCTGAAGATAACACCACATACATGTCCTCAGGGCTGATACAACACCAAGCATACTTCCATAGAGTAGAGCTACACAGAGCTGTCAGTGTTCATCTCTCCACAACATTTGCATTAGTGGAATGATTTTCTCCTCACTGTGTATTCAATTTTTGTGTCCCACATTATACATTACGCCTCTCTCTCATAAAAAACATACTTACTTGCTATCACAAACTACACATTTTTACACGTATCCCATGAATCGCCCTCTAAAGTGCCCTTATTTCTGTGGCACACACTGATGGATTAACAATCAAGATAAGGGCCTATGCCACTTTCCCCCAACATCTTATGTGGGCAAGCCTTCCATTTGTATAAAAAGGCATGTTATACATTTCTGAATGAAATAGAATTGGAAAATAGCACAGCTTGTCATCGTGATTGATTTGACTGCATTGTTGGTAATCATAATAAAATATATGAAAAATATTTTTATTATTTCTGTAATATTATTAATGTTATTAACCCCCTCCTGTGCTGTGTTTATGCCATCTGCAAAGTTGCTTTAAATGCACAGTAAGTAATACATTTTGACGCATGTTTGCATGCTTGCAGTGATTAATCATGCACAGTGAGACCAGACAGTTCAGGTGTTATTATTCAGGTAAGGTGCTATAAATAATACTGACTTAACTTGCTTAAGATTTGAAACTGTTGCTCAACTTTTGCTCCCCCCACAGCAACTTGAATCTTTTAGGGCAACAAACAACAAGCTTAAAGATTTGAATTCATAAGGTGTTCTTTTTGAATTTTTCTTTTTATTTACAATTTTTTAAATCTCCATCTCCTGTCATGAGTCACTCCTACTCTTTCTACAGCACATGATAGTGACCTTTAAGTTGGTTACAGGTGAGTTCTCATGTTTCCCATCTGTCAAGTGTGGTATCACCTACACAGTGAGCATGACAAAAGAGCCCTTCCCCACTAACACTCACAAAGTCTTAAATACACACGCACTTACCGATCTCTCCCTGATCGTTCAGGTCAAACTCAGCATATTTATCTGTGGATTGTAAAAACAAGATATTTTAATAGATATTTTAATAGCACACACACACACAATCGCCAGCAACATCTGACAGTGGCAGCACTAGATCTAGAGGTCAGGCATGTGACAGCTGCAGTTCAGAGGGAAACAACAGAGAGGATGTTTGAAAAACCCAGCATTTCTCTGCGGGTTTTTTTTTTAATCCAAAATGAAGCCTATTTCACAAAGGATGGCTGGCTATATCCGTAAATGAGGACATCTAGTACCAGATTTGAATCCTTGTCCTATTTGATTTTGCTGGATTATTCTACTACTTCCTCTCTCTCAATCGGTGTCGTTTCATTCTCACAATGAGGCTTCTGTCAGAGTGGACACATTGAGAGTGTAACGGAGTCACCGTGAGAGGAGGCTGATGGGAAGGAGAGGGTTACAATGGCCCCCTATGAACACAAACGCAGCCTGTTCACCTCCGAGCTCAATGTGTGCGTGTGAAACATAGCTGGCAAGAGAGGTCATCCGTTGAAATGCACTGACACTGCCTAAATGTAGCTCACAATTTTCACTGACTGAATCACTCTCTCTAAATATCTTTTTTTGGATGGTGATCCCTCTTATTCTTTTTCTCCTAACTCTCATTTCATTTCTGGTTTTAGGGCAGCGGTGTACACACATAATGACATTAGTAGGCCAAACACTCCGGCAAGTGCGCCGACTGTATGTGTGTGTGTGAGCATGCGCCTTCTTTTCAACCATGTCAAGAGAAATCTCAAAGGTTTGGTGCTCCTCCTGTACCTTGTGCTTTTGACTTCTGTCCTTTCCATCTTCTTACTCTGTTTAACAAGAAATCATTGAAACATTCAGAGCCACTTAACCCCTATAACCTGATCACTGCCTCTTGATAATGACCCACAAACCCAAGCGTACACACTGAGGACGGCTGGTAGTAAATAATTCAGAGATAAAGGAGGCCCTTGGGTCTAAAGTTAACATGAAACATGTCTTGCAATCCATTAAAAAAAAAAACAGCAACAATCTGACATATTTCTGAAGGAAAAAAGTAGAGCAGACTAGACTGGATTGTGAAAAGTGGGCGGATGGAGGGGAGGGGTTGAAAAGTAAGAGGAACTTACTTTTCGTCAGCCAAAAAGGAAAGTTGTTTCAGATAAGGATACACTGTTATTAAAAATTTTGGCTGACACAGATAAGCAGATGTTATGGCCGATAACCAATAAAATAGCTTATAATAAAACTTACGACAATTTTGTCTAAATACATTAACCCACTCAAACCTAAAATCAATTATTTTAAATGCTACAAGTGAATGTAAGCATAACATTATATTGTACAGTAAAAATGGATATTAATTTTGAGATTTGTTAAGATTGCATTTAACAGTGTTTTTAAAGATAAACTAAGTGAGCATTAGATGACGGCAAAGATTGCCTAAATGTAAAAAACAGAAATTATATAGTGATTTTAACTGACATCAAATATATATATATTTGAAGCATCTCTAGTTTCATAGGCAGAGTAAGTAATTACATTCTGATAAAAAAAAAAAGACTACAAAGAAAAACATTTTTAACTTGAAACGCCACCAATCAATTGTGCACAGTAAAACCAAGACTATGTTAAAAGTAACAGTACATTCACATGGGGCGTGTGAATTTCTCAACTTTTCAAGCGCCAATGGAGGTGTCAGCCAATCATATCGCCTTATGCAAATACACTAGCTCAGGCACTAGCCAATTGCGGTCCAATGTAATTGGCTGTTGTCACTATGACGATCGCGTCAGAGCCAAGCTTCAGACACACCCTCCGTCAAGCGTTGACGCCGACGGACGCCCTGTGTGAATCTAGAGTAAATATTGACTTTAAACTTCATGGGTCATCTTTTGAGCAGCATTAACATTAGAAAGAGAGGGAAGATGACTTCCGGATTCAGGTGGCTGAAGTTCGCATGCAGGTTTTCAGAGAGAAAAGCAAAACCACACTTAAGCTTTGACCAAAAGGCTCAGAGGACTGTTCGTTTACATTCCAGTTGTCCTTTCCCACACACACACACACACACACACAAACCGTTATTTCCCTCTCCCACAAGAAGCACATGTCCAAAACCACAACAGCGAGGGGGCAAGACCAGCACATTCCTGCAAGACCATATGGAGAAAGCAAGTCCATCACACATGCACAAACACCCACACAAGCTCTCTTAGCATTCATGCTACAAACACACAAACATGTGTGCATATAAACGCTGGACTATGTCAGTGTTTAAAATGTTTCAACTATCCTTTAGTTTGCAACTCTTACTTTTAAAAGAATTCAACTTCTCTGGCAAATCCTCTTCATCCCGGTACTTCTGATCTTCCATATACTCCTGCAAACAAGAGAGAGAAACAGAGAGTTAGCATGATTTCTAACTGGAACAGACTGGGTGGATGAATGATTATCCTCTCTGTTCGGCTGTGCATGCCAGAAGCCCAGAGAGGGCGAGCAAGCATGTGTCAAAATATTTTGCTAATTCTCCACCATGTACAGGTGCATCTCAATAAATTAGAATGTCGTGGAAAAGTTTATTTATTTCAGTAATTCAACTCAAATTGTGAAACTCATGTATTAAATAAATTCAATGCACACAGACTGAAGTAGTTTAAGTCTTTGGTTCTTTTAATTGTGATGATTTTGGCTCACATTTAACAAAAACCCATCAATTCACTATCTCAACAAATTAGAATATGGTGACATGCCAATCAGCTAATCAACTCAAAACACCTGCAAAGGTTTCCTGAGCCTTCAAAATGGTCTCTCAGTTTGGTTCACTAGGCTACACAATCATGGGGAAGACTGCTGATCTAACAGTTGTCCAGAAGACAATCATTGACACCCTTCACAAGGAGGGTAACCCACAAACATTCATTGCCAAAGAAGCGGGCTGTTCACAGAGTGCTGTATCCAAGCATGTTAACAGAAAGTTGAGCGGAAGGAAAAAGTGTGGAAGAAAAACGCACCTGTACAGTAGTCTAACCACCAGCATCAGCCACCTCTTCTTCTCATCGGAGACGTGATGCAGCACTAAACAGTCTCTCGCTGTCGGTGCTTCGTGCTTGTAATGATTTCTGCGTCTTTCTCTGATAGTTTTAAATACTTTCACACTGCCGACATGTTTGCTGCATTAGTGCGTGCCTCTATTTGATCACGTTAGTCATTGTTCGGTACATATTATTCAGCAGAACACTGAAAGAGATTTTTTTTTGCTATTTTCAGACAAATAATTTCGGTTGCCGAACATTCGGTGCATCCCTACTATATATTGTCGTGCACAAAAAGAGCCATATGTTTGGGAATATTTCCCCACATAAATTTTGCACTTTTTAAAGTTGGTAATAGGGCTGCATGATAAATCGAAATCGCGATTAGACAGAAGCTGCGATTGTCATGCGTATCTTTCAGTGAAGCACGGTTCTGTGATCAGCAGTAAATCTCCATCCGAAGGCGCTCTCGCGTGGAAACTCCCAAAACACCCCGCAGAAGAAACCCAGGAAATGCCTATAGCGGTAGCTGGATAAACAGAAGATTTAACTGCTTTTATTGATTCAACGTGACTAATGAACACACGATTATGACAATATATGGTTTATCAGAGTTATTATTATTATAATTTTCATTAAAATTAAGTATATTTATAATGCGATGCCTTTATCACTGCTTAAATATTAAATATGAAATATGTTGCGTGCCTTATTCTGTGTAAGAAGCCACATCATCTCACTGAAGGATTTATTTCAAACACTCGACTGACGTTATGAAGTGAGTTTGGAGTAAAAATATGTTATTAAATGTGGTATTTTCACATGCTTTCAGATGGAGCAGCATTTACTTCACAGAGCCGTAGTTCACTGAGAAGCTATGCAAACAGCTGTCATTACCGTGAACGATTTCATAATTGCGCAATAATATCGTCTGCGATTTTTTTTTTGCGTAACTTGTCAGTGAACTACGGCTCTGTGTAGTAAATTCTGCTCCATCTGAAAGCACGTGATGATGATTTACTGCTGATTACAGAACCGGCTTTACTAACAAAATGCGCATAATCGCATTTGATTAATAGTGCAGCCCTAGTTGGCAACATGAATTTGTCAAATTGACCAACAGAAATCTTCTTGATTTTAAAGTGATTTATGTGTGAGCTGTGCACTCTATTGACAACAGACCTTTTTTGCCCAAGAAATTGACGAAATTTTGCTAATGTGACCGCACCTTTAGTGTCAGTCAGAGAATGCAGGATGTTTGCTAGTGTAGCCAGCAATAACAAAACAAAAAGCACTCCCAAAGTCCTCCTGTTATTGAAAAACTGGGCAGTGCATAATTAAATGTCAAACACAACAAAGGCCGGTTAATTCTAACATCTCTGTTAATGATCTATGACAAGACTCTGCCTAAGGCCCATAAATCAAAGATCCACATGTGTGATATGAGACTTCACTATCAGTGAAGAATTAGAGTGTGTGTGTGTATCAGGGAAATCACACACTGTGTGTGTGTGTGTGTGTGTGTATCAGGGAAATCACACACTGTGTGTGGGTGTGTTTGTGAGTGGATTTTAAATATGGTTGGTGGGAGATGCTGCTAACTAAGTGAAGGAATGTGCTGTAAAAGCAAACATCCCGTGTGTGTGGATCTATAGGTGCCTGAGAAGCATAAAGCAACCTTGAACTGTTAATTATGACTCATCATGACGTCTTGTCTCTGCCTCTTTCTCTCTAACCCACACATACTTGGAGAGGGGAGTAAAAATAAGCTAGATTAGCAAACTGTGGTCAAGACATGACACGGTTTTAGAATTAGAAGATGAAAACTACACTGTGAGGATCAGCCCTCTTGAGTCATGCTGAGAGATGAAGAGCCCGAGTACCGCCTTCTACCTCAGTCAAGTCACGACTGCACAACATTCCTTCACAGAACTCGAAACTAGGAGTCAAAATTAAGCTAAAATTGTCTTCAAAATCATGACTCTGAATATATTTGGCCATGTTATGTGAAATGCATTATGCTCTTGAACATTTTATTGACCCTTTTCCTGAGAATCACCTCTACACTATGTGCAGGTAAGCACGGCAGATGACACTACTAGGCCAGTATATGACCTGAGTGATTTTTTCCTGAGTGTTCATGTGACCACATCAAGCTGTCCCTCCTGCCAGCAAAAGTCCACATGAGAGGGGGAACAGCGGCTCAAATGCCACTGCTGCCCACTCCTCAATCTTCTTCCCACATAATGGGTCCATTCATGCCGGATCACAGACACCTGTTTCCCGTCTGAGGGCACAGAGACAGCCGGCTGTGGGGGGGCACACTGCCTCTTATCACATCAAAGAGGGCTGATCTTAAATATTAGCTTTAAAATAACACTGCTCATGAAAATAAGCCTCTTGGGATTTTCGTAAAAGGTCTGGGTTTGTTTGAAACGCCCAAGATGAGGTCACCTCGCTTACTTAAATGTTAAGCATGTAATTTTTTTAATACTTTGTTTAATATGCTTATAGTAGGCTACCCAGTATGCTGAAAGCATGCTGTGGCGGTAACGAAATTATTGTTTGAGAATCTTGGTCCCGCGAAACACACTAACACTGGCTCAGCCAACGGCGGGAGTTTTGGGCGGGGCTATCTGTTTGTCCGACCAATGGGTGACGGGGAGAGCGTTCGGGGGAAACCGTAAGCGCTTAACGCGGCGGTGAATGACTCATGCGCGGGATGAACTGGGCTGCGTCTCGAGACCTGGTCAGATGCCTACCGCAATAGTGATTTTAATCATTTTTACAGTTTCGTGCAGCTTTAATAAAAGGAGACAACCCTGCCACCCTTGGCAGCTCAGCAGGTTTTGAGACACAGCCCTGCACTGGAGTGTGAAATGATCTGCGGCTTAATGTGGTCGAACTGTCTAACTAAATTAGGTCGTGCTGCTGTAAAGTCGAGCTTAACAATTCCGCTGCTGCCCAAAATAACATTTAACAGCTAAGAGACCACAGAGAAGAAGCGAAGTAAATTAAAAACCAAACTAATATTTAGAGACAAAGCGTTTGGGAACACCACAAGGGCGAATGGAGGCGGTTCAAAGGCCAATGAAATAATCTCGCCTCCCAATTGAGACAATAATAATCCGACGGCGTTAGCTTATTTACCTTATTGATTTCCTCCAGCTTCTCCCTCTGATGTGCTTTGAGTAACCCGAAGGCTTTCCCGCCTGAAAAATGAGACATAGGGACCTTCACGTTACACACCCGTCTGGATGTTTCATCAGGCTGTCTGGTGCACTTGCAGGCATGAGATAAGGACAGTCGGCCGCTAACGACACACACGCGCGCACAGAACAAAAACAGGTTCCGTGCGTATAACGCTAGATAAAGCATCGATTCACTCAAAACAGACCGGCGACAAAAGATATACCTTGTAAATCCAGGTTGGAAGGCATGCTGGGGCGGTGTAGGTAGAGAACGGAGAGACAGTGGAGTAGTGTCAGCGCTCGCTCGCGTCGGTAAGGTCTGTGGGAGAGAGGGAATCTCCCGCTGTTTACACGCGCAGGTCTCCCTGTGATGCACTCTCTGCTCGCCAGGAATACAGCTATAAACGCCACCGTGCGGTGAAGAGAGGTAATGCAGACTCAAACGACAACGGGGAAACTCCGGTGTTCTGCCAGCCAATGTCCTTTCATTATGCATATATACAACGTATAAAGCTATTTGTAATTTTATTAGCCATATATACGCCTATAAAATGCCTTCAGCGTTCCAGCCGTGCTCAGCTCCACTACGTAGTAACTGTTATAGCACTTTTTATTTAGTCAGTTTTGCACATATATTGTATTGCTCAGCTGTTTTTTTTCACTTTCACTCCTATCTTATCTTTCTCATCGTTTAATTTTTAACTTCAAACTTATCTTCCTGTAATTACTGCTGCATGCTTCATTTAGTTTCGCACATTTCATATTGTATTTCACAGTGCATACCGATTTGTGCTGCTGTGAAAATTCCACTTTTTTAACCTTTTTGCTCTTATTAGAATACATATTTATAGTTTTTGTTTCTTTTCTTATCGTTCATCACATTTAATTGTTATCTCAGCTTATATCTATTTTTATGTCTACTTTGGATCTGCAAGTCAGAAGAATTTAATTTCCTGCGTCACCGTAGCATGCTTTATTGTTGTGCAGTTGATAAAGTTTTACTTGATGTGTGTGGGTTTTAACATGGTTGCTTCCAATGATTTGCCTTTGATTCTACAGCATTTGTTTTAATAGCGATTCTCAACAGCTTTAAGTAGCCTATTATATTTTGTGTCAAAAATTTTTTTTTTATCCTATATAGCAAGGATCCTCAAATCTAGCCCACATGATCCACTTTCCTGCAGAGTTTCTCTAACCCTAATCAAACACACCTGAGCATGCTAATCAATGTCTTCAGGATCATTAGAAAATCACAGGTAGCTGAGTTTGATCAGGGTTGGAGCTAAACTCTGCAGTGCATTGTCCCTCCAGGGCAAGATTTGAGGAACCCTGCTATATAGAGTCAATGATCTGTCAACATTAAACATATAGCTTTGTGACTATAACTAATAATCTATACAAATATGACAATTGTTATGAATGCAGTTTTTTGTGTGTGCGATGCATTATGGATGTGTGTTATAGTGTGAAGTGTTTAATCTGGTTGTCCGTTTTTGACAAATGGTTCCCTTTTTATTGAAATTAAAGTTAAGCAACGTGTCTCTAATCTTGGGTTCAATGGGGTTAAGAACATTAAAGGGTACTAGCTCAGTCAGTGGCTCAGATAACAGATCAAAAGCTCAGTTTCCACAGGAAGCAGCTAATACAATAAGCCACGATACATCAAAACTGAAAGCAAGCAAACGATGGGCCATGCAGACATGTTGATAACATATTCCAAATAATGGAAAATTTCAACTATTCATAGCCAATTCCTTTTGTGACTATAATTTATGAACAGATGGATAATAAGCACAGAAATAAATATTTCATATGCCATGTTAAATAAATAATACATTGCATATCAACAGGCTCACGCTGATGCTCATAATGCATGATCACACTCTTGAAAACAGCATGGCACACAGTAGCCTATGTTTATTTGGTCTTGATTTACTGACTTTTAAAAATGTTCAGATTCAAACTCGTGTGCAGGACATTGTGTACAACAGGGCTGTACAAACTGGGTCCTGGAGGGCCGGTGTCCTGAAGAGTTTAGCTCCAACCCCAATTAAACACACCTGAACCAGCTAATCAAGCTCTTACTAGACATACTAGAAACTTAAAGGCAGGTGTGTTGAGGCAAGTTGGAGCTATACTCTGCAGGACACTGGCCCTCCAGGACCGAGTTTGGGCAGCTCTGGTGTACAACAACCAGATTAATTTGAGTAGATGGCACCCCCAAGTGGCCAAAAAGAGACCATATCTTGTCAGGAACTCCCATTAGTTAAGGTTAATGGTGGGAAAATTGCATATTACATTGCAAGCAAACTTCATAATGTCAGTCTGCAAAACATCAATATTCAAGCATAATGTAAATGTGATCATCTCTGGAAGTCCAGTCACACTGACATTTTGCTTGAATACTGATGATTTCAATTCAAAGTGCTACTTAAATATAAATGCCATCACCTGCATTTTGACTCTTTACCAATAGAGTAAATAAGTAAAGCCACTCTGTATTCACAACAAATGAATGTTTATAAAGCATTTACATTTGAATGTGTCATTTATATGTTCAGTATTGCTTTGTAACAAGATACAGCTAAAAGAGAAATTGAGAGGGAGAGGGGGATTTCAGAGGTTTGTTCCCTTTTTTTTTTTTTAGCTTCCCTTGATTCAGATTCTCTGAGGTGACTAACTCCTTTGAGCTACCTCAATGTCTCTCCAAAAGACTAGACAACTGATAGACTTCTTCCTCCCGCCGGCTCAGTGCCCTTTTTGTGGGCATGTTTTAGGCAAGTTCTGGGTGATGTCTGTCAGACTGTCTCTTTCTTCTCGTATCTCCTGCAGGCTCTGTTCAAGATTTTGCAGCTGTTTCTCTTGATCTTGCGCAGCACTGTGGAGCCTCTGAATCTTTCCAGTGAGAGATGGACCCTCCACAGCACCCCGGAGAACACGAAGACGGGCTGCCGTCTCATTCAGGATGCGATCATAGTTCTCCAGCACCTCATTAGCATCTGCTCGCATCAACAGGAGAAGAGTATGATTTTGAGATTATTGTTGAAAGGAATACTTTTGTCCCCCCCAAAAAATGAAAAAAAAAAAATAAGCAAAGCAAAGCACTAAACAAAACAAAACATCCATTCTCCAAACTGCTTGTCCTATGTAGGGTTGTAGAGATAAAGCATGCTGAAAACAAAATAATGCAAAGCAATAAACAACTAAACTAATCAAAAAAATGATTAAAATCATGAATTCACCCAGTTGTTTAAGGAGCAGAGATAGCATGCTTGTAAAGGACTCCAGCTGACTCTTGGCCGTCTCCATGCTGTCTATCACATTCTTTGAAGAAAGCTGGATGTCCTAAGGAGAAATAGCAAATCAGCATCATGGCTATGCAAAAACAACCTCCTCGGTCACCTAATCTGGACTTTACAGATAAGTATCATGTTTAATACTTTAACCTTGCCTTATACACAGATGCATTCTTGTGTTAGAATAGAAAAGGGTCCTGTTCAGACTATTGGTATAAAATTAGAAGCACACAATTCCCTAGAATATCATTATTGTTTATTGCTAAGTTTAGTGTGTCAAAATAGAAGCGCAGCTGTAATTTACATGCAGTGTATCTGGTTATGCTCTATGTAATCAGAGTGTGAATTTGTAGATTTTCTATAGCAAAACTAAAATGTGTTTAAAAGTGCGACTGACCAAATCGTCCGGCTAGGTTTGCCCCCCCCCCTCGAACTCGAAGACATCTCTAATTTGACAGTTTACTATTTGATCTCACTCAGTGACTCTAGGTTACGTAGGACGGGACGAAACCATGCAGTGAATGGGGGGAGATAATTTTGCCGGAAACGCAGAAATAAGCCATCATTTTGTTTTATTTGTAATTCTTTGGTAGATACATTTAAAATTTCTATTATATTACTACTACTACTGTTACTACTAATAAAACAGATCTCTGGGGGCCCCAAAAGTGCGTGGACCCTTAGAATCGTCCTAACTTTCCCCCCCTTAGCAGCGCCCCTGACTGCAGTGTCTGAAACCCCTAAACAGAAAGGCAGTACTGAATGTCCTGCAGAAGTCTTGTGTTCTAATAATAATAATGACATTGAGGTCCTAGCCAACTGGCCAAACATTGGCAATTCCACTATCCAGTTAATGCCAAATTGTTTACCTCCTCTGCCTCCATGGTTTCCTGTTTCTGTGCAGCTTGGCTTTCCAGCTCAGTCAACTGCTCCAGGGTGGTGTCAACAACTGAACGCAACTGTCCAGATGCATGTTTTGTCCGTTTCCCTTGCGTGAGGGACACTTTGGCATCCTGTCATGAATAAAAGCATAACAGGGCTTTCAGTTCCCGCTTCAGTCCAGGCTCCTTGAGGCAATGCAGTGTTTATACACATCTTGGGGTTTAAGGATTTGATTGGACAAAATTGCCTTTCAAAGTTCTGTTATACACAACATCTATAACCACAAAAAATGTTACTGAAAAATATTTCGATTCAATGACTGGGAGAAAAGTATTTCTCGTTTGCATCATTCAAACTTCAGCTAAACAGGACTGACAAATATAACAGAGTAGCCTACTTTAGCCACTGCATCTGCAGTATCCTGGGCTTGTTTAGCTGTGCTGCTCGCAGCCGTAGCATTCTCCACTGCAGGCTTGATCGTTCTCTCTGTCTGCTTAATTCTTTTTTTCACATCCACCAGGGTCTTTTCTTTCAGCATCTTCTCTCTCTTCAGATATCCTTTGCTATATGTGGGCAGTTGAGGCCAGTCCTGCTCCATGTCTACAGCAGAGAACATCTTTACAATGTAGAGTACATTATCACAACATTGTCACATTTTATGTACTACCATTCAAAAGTTTGATTAAGAAGTAAGATTTCGAAGTCTCTTATGCTCACCAAGGCTGCATTTATTTGATCAAAATAAAGTAAAAACTGTAAAATGTGAAATATTATTACAATAAAAAAGCAATTTATTCCTGTGATGGCAAAGCTGAATTTTCAGAATCATTCCTCCAGTCTTCAGTGTCACATGATCCTTCAGAAATGATTCTAATATGCTGATTTGTTGCTCAAGAAGCATTTATTAGTATTATCAAAGTTGAAAACAGTTGTGCTGCTTAATATTTTTGTGTAAACCATAATAAATGTTTTCAGGACCCTTTGATGAATAGAAAGTTCAAAAGAACAGCATATTATAGAAAATTTAAGATTATAAATTCAATTCAATTAAATTCAATTCAACAAATAATCACTTTAATGCTATATATATATATATATATATATATATATACTGTGTATATATATGCACTACCAGTCAAAAGTTTGGGATCAGAACGATTTTGAATGTTTTTTTTACAGGAGTTTCTTCTGCTCATCAAGGCTGCATTTATTTGATCAAAAATACAGGAAAAATGTTATATTGTGAAATATTATTATGATGTAAAATAACGTTTTTCTGTTTTAATATACATTAAAATCTAATTTATTCCTGTGATGCAAAGCTGAATTTTTAGCATCATTACTCCAGTCTTCAGAGTCACATGATCCTTCAGAAATCATTCTAACATGCTGATTTATTATCAGTGCTGGAAACTGTTGTGCTGCTTAATATTTTTTTGGGAACCTGTGATACTTTTTTTCAGGATTCTTTGATGAATGAAAAGTTAAAAAGAAGAGTATTTATTTAAAATAGAAATCTTTTCTAACAATATACACTACAGTTCAAAAGTTTGGGGTCAGTACATTTTTATTCTTTCTTTTTTTTGAAAGAAATAAAACTTTTATTCAGCAAAGATGTATTAAATTGTTAAGAAGTGATAGTAAAGATTTGTATTGTTAGAAAAGATTTATATTTTGAATAAATGCTGTTCTTTTTAACTTTTTATTCCTCAAAGAATCCTGAAAAATGTATCGCAGTTTCCAAATAAATTGGACATAATTGATAATTCTAAGAATAAATCAGCATTTTAGAATGATTTATTAAGGATCATGTGACACTTTATACTGGCTGATGGAAATTCAGCTTTGCATCACAGAAATAAATGATATTTTAAAGGATATTAAAATAGAAACCATTAAACTA
>NW_015506693.1:95118-103459 GCF_001515645.1 Sinocyclocheilus grahami
CCGGTAGTGTATACACACACACACACACACACACACATATTCTAACCCCCAAATTTTGAATGGTATGCCGTTCTACTGCTGTATTTCTCACAGTTCTCAGCTGCAGCACATTACTCCCTTTTTATTGTAAATGCTTAATTTTAAGCTCATTTAACTCAACTGGCATTATGGCCTTTAACATTATACAACTTAAAAAATTCAAGTTGTAACTAGGACAGATTTACTTACATATTTACCTCATTTATTGCTCAGCTATGTCATAATTTGAAAAAGGATTCTATGTACAGTGAAAATATGAAAGAAGTATAAAGCAGAAACGGTTACCTTCCAGACCCTTCTGCAGAGACAGGATCTCCGCCTCAACCTCTTTCCCTGTCACCACAGAGGAGACGGCTGACACCTTAAATCCCTCAGCCACAGCCGTAAACTTCAGATAAAAAGACAAAAGATGCATCTCATTACACTGTCTTTTGGCAGGGAATTGTCACATTTGGATTTGCTTTAAGCTGAGAACACATCCCTGTTTTTTTTTCTCTCATGCTGTAACATTTCCCACCAGAGTGACTGGCAGGAGGTGCTAAAATTCACAGGATGAAAGAAATGCTAGACCTCTAATTAGTAAGACTTTTTTATATTTCTTTGTGCGCTTCTTTCTTATTGTGGTCAGGCTTTACCTGCTTGAGCTCTTGAACAGTTTTCAGGTGTTTTTCAGCACTGTCCACGTGGGGCTGTATTTCCTCTCTGGTCTTATTTATCAAATGCTCTTTGGACTGGACAGAAATGTCCAACTCAGTTGTCCTGTTCATCAGGTCCTCGCTCTGAAATACAGATGACTTTCATTCAGAATATATTATTTCGATGACCTCCAGACTCAGAGCACACTTTTTATGTATTTTTAAAAAAAGTAACTATTTTTATTACCTATGGTCCGAGACGCTGGGATAGGCTCCAGCAGAGGATTAAGTGGTATGGAAAATGGATGGATATGTATTGCCATATCAGCATCATTAGCTAATTTCAAGGTCAAAGTATTTTACAAAAAAAGATGCAACTGACAAATAAGCTTCTTACAGATTACAACAAAAATAATATTAAAGCTAAAGATCTTTCAATATGATATTTGTTAAAAATCCTACAATTTTTCCATATGAGAACTTTCTAACACCTATTAGCATTAAAAGTATGACAGTTCAATTAGACAGTTCACTTAGTATATAACACTTACTTTGCTTACAAAACATATGGTTGGACCATAAAATATTATGATATTGATAATTTATGTTTGTCATGTTGTGGTATGTGTCAACTGATGACAACTAAGCATACTGATTTTAATTGATCATTTTCTGTAAATCAACTATAGACATATATGCATCCATCCACAATGCATGAACAAACCTCAGTGATTTCAGGATCCTGGGTTGCTGTGACGTTTGTTTGATTAAGCATCTGTGAGAAAGCCGTTATGTTGGACTCCTGCGCTGTGAGGGTGAAATTGCCATCCGTTCTGCGTAGTTCTGATAGTGAAGCAGTGATGTTCTCTAAAATGGCGGCTATCTCAGAGTTGTGCCTCTGAAGTGACAGGTGTGTCACTAAAGTCTCATTAACCTCAAGAGTCAGATTCTCTTTCAACTGCTGCATCTCCGCCAGCCTTTGAGACAAAAATAGATGAGACTGTGACATTTCAAATTAATTATTAAGGACCAATACCTGAAGAACTGCAAACTGTGCTTGAATACAGACACAAACATAATGTAACTTACTTCTGTGTGAGATCCTGCACATAAGACTCTGTGGAGTTGTCTTCTAGTAAAGTTATCAGCAGTGAATAGATTCCATTAGTCATTTTAAAGGCATCTTCTGCTATCTGCTCAATATGAGCTGCCATGTCTGTGTGACTGTTAAAAGAAAACATTATAAACCATGTATGGAAGTCACATCAAAAACTCAAACGGACATTGAAATATTTCTGCTAACCTTTTCACTAGCACTTCAGATTCATTAACTATAGCGTTCCATTTGTTTGGTTCTTTAGGGATTACAGATGGCATGACCTGAGAATAAGATGTTTGAAAAGAAGCAGAGAGACACAAACGCCTTCATTAAAGGGGTCCTATTATGCTTTTTCACTTTTTCAACTTTAGTAAGTCTGTAATGTTGCTGTTTCAGCATAAAAAAAGATCTGCAAAGTTACAAAGCCCAAAGTTCACTTGAAAAGGAGATATTTTATTTAACAGAAATCGCTTTTCAAAAACTACAACGAACGACTCGTTTGGACTACAATGCATATTTTCCGGGATTTGTGATATCACAAATACCGACGAATGGGACGAGACCTGGTTGAGCTGCACTAGAGAAAGCAATGAGTGTTATCACTATGTCGGAGACACGCTAGCTTTCCCAAGGCAGACTAACTTAGAGTGGTTACAATCATCCAGGTTTAAATTGCACTCAAATTGATTTGATTTTGACGCAAGATTTTGATTTACACTGAAGCTCACAGGCGGCTATGGTAAGGGGCATGACATTTCTCGACCAGGCGCCGAGTGCTGCCAATCACAACACACACTGGCCCAGCTAACCAATCACAACACACACTGGCCCAGTTAACCAATCACAGCACATTTCGTATTTCAGAAGGCGGGCCTTCATTTGATGCACAAACTATTAATGCCAGACTGGGGAGAGAGGCAGGGACGCGGGAAGTAGGGGTGCTGAGGGGGCTGCAGCACCCTCTGTTTTCACATGGTTGCAGATGCAACGCCAAGTTTGTTCATTTAAATGTATTCAGTTTTAGCATTTAATAATTTATTTGTAATGATCTCTGAAATGTAAATTGTAAGTGGGCTATAATAAACCCATGTTTATCTTTATAAACATGATGTTTATAAACTTGTGATGTTTTCTATATGGGATGATTAGCCTAATCCTCATGAACACGTGACGCTGGCGAGTGGTATCAGACATGAACTGTACAGAATGCGAACAAGATTAACTTTAATATAAGGAGATAATAGCGCAAAAGCAAATTTCAGATTTTTTAAAATGCCCATCCCAGCAAAAACTTTCCAAAATCGGCATCCAAACAACACCAGCCCCAGCACGAGCACCGATGTAAGTGAACCTCCCCACTTTCACCCAACACGGACACACACAGCACCCCCACCCGAAAACATCTTCCCGCGCCCCTGGAGAGAGGTGTTGTAATAATGTAAAATATGTGAAAAATAATGTGTTTTTTCGAACAACCTAGTATGAGAGCCTGTTCTAGTACACCCCCAAAACAAAATCAAGACTTTGTAAAAGAATATAATAGGACCCCTTTAAGACACGTTCTCTGGCCAGATGGATTAGACATTCATTTAACTGATCTGTGCAGACTCACCATGCTGTTAAGTTCAAGAGTCAACTTCTGAAGCTGGTCTTGCATATTCAGAGCAGAGGATATAGTGTCAACAAGCTCTTGACACTCATTTTCACCCTTGAGAGTCTTTCCTTCCTCTGTATCTTCTCCACTGTCTGTTAAGTTGCAGTTCAACGCTGTTGCAATGCTACGCAGCTGTAGCTGTAAGGTCTGGGCAGATGTTTCCAGCTGTGAGAACTGCTTAATGAAGGCCTCACGAGCCTCTGCATCAAAGGAGGAACATTAGTATTGCATCAGTAGTGAGTTTCCAGCAAAACAGGCACAGGCAGAAGCAACAAAGCATACATTTTCTTAGCAAACAATAGCCTTCAAAAGTTTTTTGAAATAAGACTTTCATGCTCACCAAGGCTAAAGTAATACGGCGAAATATTACTACAAAGCTGCATTTTTAGCAATTCTGTCACATGATCCTTCAGAAATCATTCTAATATGCTGATTTGGTGCCCAAGAACCATTTCTTCAACTCATTATCATCAATGTTGAAAACAGCTGCTTAATATTTTTGTGGAAACTCTTTTTCAGGATTCTTTGATTAATTGAAAGTTCAAAAGAGCAGCATTTAATTGAAACTGATTTTTTTCGTTACGTAAATGTTAAAACGTTTCTGATACTTTTAACTGATTGGTCATTTGTTGGTCAGCAGTATATTACTGATAGGAAATATTCAATTAAATTCAAGTTTATTTGTACAGCGCTTTCACGATACAAATCATTGCAAAGCAACTTTACAGAAAATTAAGTTTCTACAATATTTAGTAGTAGCTTAACATATTTAGAAATATGTTGCAATCAAATGTAAGATTTAAAAAATGTTAGACATGTATTTTTCATAGAAGACTTTCAAGTAAAAACTGGAGATTTGGAGTAATATTTTTTATGACAGTGTCCATACTGCACACACTGCATGTTAACATAATTACAACAATATGCAAACAACAACATTTTATCTAATAAAACTGCCTTGCATGTATTAGACATAGTAAATGTACTGTACTTCCTGCATATATCAGACTGTGTAAGTATACTGAATATTGAATATTATATACTATAGTATTATTTATTGTACTATTAAATGTATTGTAAAATTGTATATGATTGTATAATATTAGATAGTCACCCCTCAGAGAAATAGAATTATGGTACGTTGCCATTTAATATGTGTTTATTAAACATACATAGTCTTAGGACTATGGAGGTTTAGCACTTAAGAGCTTTTTACCTTGAATAGCTAGGAGGTCCTCCAGGGCATTGGGCAGATAATCTTCAACCTGGTCCTTCTGTATGTGATTGTCCAGGCTGTTATGTTGCTGCTGGCGCCTACGATAATGCCGACTGTATCTATTGCAGTCATAGCTGCTGAGCAGCATCTCCAACTCCTTCAGTCTGGCTTTCAGTTTATTGACCTGTACACATAACAATGTGAAAAAAAATCATTAACAAAACATGTGGGAGAAAATGTAGAGACAATGTGTAAATGTAGTTATATTTACAAACAGAAAAATCACAGCCCTCAATTACAGCAGTAGACATAGATTTAATAATTATTAAAACTATCCATCACAACTTATTAGCTTGAACCCCACTGAGCTTTGCATTATCATTTAAAGGGCAGAACTAAAACCAGCCTTGCATTACCACCCATTCATGCTCATTATGAAAAACCAGGAAGATGTAGATCTGGGAAACCTACAACAACTGAGAAAAGGAACTTAAGGCTGGAATACACTACACAATTTTTGCCCAGATTTTCCGTCAATTTACTGTATTGACACTATAGCTGCTGAAAGTCAGAGCCAGGCTGCAGATTTGAGCTGACAGATTTCATAGAAAATCGCGTAGTGTATGATGGTCACAGACTCCGATTTTTTAGCTTCAGACTTTGATTCCATCCACTCGGAGGATATCAAACATGTTTGATATTTTCAGCCGATTTTAGAACACACATTGTTTTCATTTGTCAAGCATCTCCTAGAAACAAGGCGCATGTTTCTGCGTGAATTTGCTGTGATCAGAACAACTTTGAAGTCTGGTAGTGAATGATCCTCAGTCGTTTAGTGTATGATGGCCAGTTTTTTCAAGAACTGTTCAGTTTTTAAAAGCTGTGTAGTGTATTCCAGCCTTTAGTGAGTGGGTGAGATAACAATTAATTGTGAACCTTTTAATTTGCTGCGCAATCGCTACATCAAAAGATCAATCCTCATGCTTCATCATGATCTCTCTCTCTCTCACTTGTGCACTGAGGAAGGCCCACCTGGTCTCTGATGAGACTGTAGCACACAGGGCACTCCTCACATTGGTGGGTCAGGCGGTTCTGAAAGTGGTTCAGTTCACACTTATCACACTTATATCCAACAAACCCATGGCGACAAGAACATGTCCCATTGTCATGGCACTGCATCAAGGTCGAGCCCATGGGGTCACAATTACATGCTATAAGTGGGAGATTGACAAAGAGAAACAATGACTCTCCAACACTTGAAATAGGTATTTGAAAGACACAATGGACAAAATTATGTATGAAATTTTACAATATGTACTAAAATATGTATACATTAAAAAAAAATCACCCAGGAATTAAAACAAAGTGTTATAGTTATGCACGTTTATTTAGCTGAATTCACAGTAAAATACATTGGTTAGCAGAGTAACATTGCCAGCTGACTACTGAAAACTGATTATTAAATAGTAAATTCAGCTATTTTAAAATATAAAATAGTTCAATTAAAGTTAGTTTTATTTAAATTAGTTAACAATTAAAAAAACTATAAAAATAAGTTGCATAAGTAAAGTAAATCTAAAATAAGTCAAATTTAAATATGAAACCATTTTAAATGATGTAAATCAATCTGAGTTTCAGGGAAAATCTGACTTATGTTCAGTGCCTGGTTCTGATTATTGATTTCAATACCTCTGCAGCCTCTAGAGGAGAAACCAAAGAATCCCATTCGACAAGTGTCACATGACAGCCCCTCTACACCAGTTCGACACATGCACTGTCCTGTGATTGGATGACATGCTGAAGAGGAGGAGCCAATGGGATTGCAGTTGCACCTATAGAATAGAAGAAGAGAGTATAGAATTCATGCAGTTTAGTTTATAGGCTGATAGACTGACAGATAGATCGCAAAACTTACATCTCACAGCCCAAGCCTGGCTGCAGGTTGAAGTAACCAGTTTCGCACTGTCCACAGTCTCTTCCTGTTACATGACTCAGGCAAACACATTTTCCTGTATCCGGGTGGCAGTCATTCAGTGACCCTGATGTCCCAGCCACGTTACAGGCACAAGCTGAGAAACAGAAATCGGCAACTTCACAATGTAAAAATACCCAGAATGTTAGGCCAACACATTTTTTTTAAGTTTCCTGACTCACAAAGAATTTCACAAAAAATCTTCTCATCCACATGATGTAAAGCTCATGCACAAAATGTTTTTTTAATGTCTACATTCTAATGAGGCATGCAACAAAGCAAGATCTTGAACAAGGATACAATGCTCAATGTTGCTGAGCATCTCAAAAACAATTTAATCTAAGTTTTGAAGTCTCAAAACACCAGTGACTTTCCATTGACTTCTATTGTTTTTTTCTACTGAGCTAATGATATTTTCTGTCACTTACTCATTTGCATTTACGTGTTTATATTGCAGCATATTTATTAAGCCATTTTCTTTTGGCTGGTTTCCACAGTGTAGATGATTTAAAAATATACTGCCCTTATGGGGATAAAGTAGGCAAAAGGGGAATACATACCATTTTACCCCTTAAATCAACAATAAAATGTGTTAGTTTTGTGCCACATTCATGTTTTAAATGATACTCACGTTTGCACTTTCGCTCTGGATTGAGTTCATTGGCCAAAGCGTTGCCGTAGTAACCTGATCTGCATTTTTCACAATGGTCCCCAGTCGTATGTCCCAGGCATTTCAGACAGCGTCCAGTCATGTGATCGCACACACCCACTGCATTTGGATCCACGTTCCCATTACACTCGCACCTCACACACGGCTGCACTTTGCCTCCCCAGCCCAGAGGGTTGCCATAGAAACCATCTTCACATAATTCACACCGTACACCTGGGAATCCATTAAAATCGATTAACACAATCTACTTTCAATTTATTATCACTCTATGTGTTTGTGCTTTGGATACAGGCATCTGCTAAATGTACACTTATTTACAGTGAGTGCATAATGTATTTTAACTACTAATCTTTTTGCATATTAATGCTGAACTGAGCATTTGTGTGTCAGAATATGTAAATAGCACATAAACTGACTGCAACTAACCCCTTTGGCCTGCCGGACAGCTGGTACAAACCACGTCCCCTGTCTCTAGCACCTGTGCACAGGTGGTGCGATCTGGACAAGGACAAGGTGTGCAGTCGATTGGGCTGCCAGTCAGTGCATTGCCATAGTAACCATCTTCACAAAGGTCACAATAACGGCCTGTGGTGAAGTCTCTGCAGTCACACACACCTGCAATAAAACACACACACACACACACACACACACACACACACACACACACACACACACACACACAAATCATATAAAACTTGCACACAAACAAAAATATGATCCTTTTTAAAAAAAAAATTTTTATGCATATATTGTGGCAAGAAGTGATTTTGGGGACCAAACATGAAGTCAGATAGTCTAAGACAATTATCAGATTCATTGAGCCTCACACACAAAGACACTGAAACTCAGTATTACAGCTCTATTAATACAATATGAGTTTCTACAAAAGCAAACAAACTCAAATGGCTTTCTGGTTCAGTGCAGAAACACCAGGGTGTGAGCCATCACGCATAAACTCATCAATTCAGACAAGCAGCTCAATGCTGCCAGCGTCAGCACGAAAACACACACTACAATATACCATTGGGCAAAACGCTGGGCTCTATTTGGATTCTA
>NW_015506693.1:103664-143474 GCF_001515645.1 Sinocyclocheilus grahami
TTTTTTCTATATATATATATATATATATATATATATATATATATATATATATATATACACACATATACATATGTATGTATGTATGTATATATGTGTGTGTGTGTGTGTGTACAGAATCCAACACGTACACAAAAAATATAGACAGGCAGCCCTCACCTGTGATTAAAGTGAAACAGTGCACTACACATTTGAAACAGCAGATGGCAATATACTATTATATTTAACGAGTGAGTGAGAGAGAGAGAGAGGGAATGGATGTCACTAGTCTGTAACTAGGTAGCTTGACTGTAATTGCTCTAAAACCCTTGTCTCTAAAAAGCTATCAGACTGTTCAAACATATCTGTCTTCAAAAGCTCATCAATTATTTATGATTCAGTGGTAACTTAATTCAAAGGTCATTTATTCTCTTTACCGATAAGAACATAAAATCTCCAGATATATGCCTTTCTGTCTCTCAGATTACTGGGCAAAGCTTCTATAAGGGGGCAAAACAGCATTATGGGGATAAATTCCTGATGTTTGACTTTCATATATAACACATAAGTAAATTAATGGTAAAAATAACCTGATTCTTAACCTGTGTGTGTATGAAATATGTAGAGCGCATAAGATGAATAGTAAAGCAGATTCATGAAGAACAAGTATTCAGAAAGATCAAAGAAAATAATATCATAAATAACATACATTCTAACCTTCCAACTTACATTTCTGTAAAAACCGCTAAAACTACTGAATTGTATATTAGCCTTAGTGCTGAAGTTCGCTATTGAGACAGTTCAGAGACAAATCACCAGCGTGAGAACAACAGAAAGAAATCAATAATAAAACTGTAGTGTTGAAGAAATTCTGTTCTTAAAAGTTGCCTTCAGAAACTAAAACTAATAAACAGACTTCAGATGGTTTGGAAAAAAAGCACACAAGCACTATGCAGTACAAGTTGATGATGAAAAACAACTTGTGTTGAAATCTTAAAGCTCTGTGTGATGGCTAATTCACACCTATCAATCAGATAATCACATCCTTAAAGGGATAGCTCACCCAAAAATGAAAATTAGCCCATGATTTACTCACCCTCAGGGCATCCTAGGCGTATCTGACATTCCTCTTTCAGACGAACACAATCGCAGTTATATTTAAAATTGTCCTGGCTCTTCCAAGATGTATAATGGCAGTGAACGGTGCCCCTGTTTTTGAAGCTTAAAAAACTGAATCTATCCATCATAAAACTGCTCCACACGGCTCCGGGGTGTTAATAAAGGCCTTCTGACGCAAAACGATGCATCAGTGTAAGAAAAATATCGATTTTTAAAAATGCATAAACCGTAATCTCCAGCTTCCGGTCGCTCAAGCGGGCGTGTTCACGACAAGGTGTTCGAGCGTATGACGTAGGCGTAGCGGAAGGCGCAATGTAAGCTCCGGGGAGAGAGTGACGAATGCAAGGCACAGAGGAGAAAGCAAAACAAAACACCTGTCACGATCTAGTACTACAAAACGAAGATTCTGAGTGAAAAATGTCGGAGGATTTCGATATAAGGCAAGAGGAGAATGAGTTTTTTGCCCAGCCATATTTGTTTGAACCGGAGTATACCGACCAGGAACTCTGCGAGATGGAAGAGGCTGCAGCGGCGGCGGCGGCGGCACAAACTACAGATGTAGTTCACGTGGTTTCCCTGTGCTGTAAACAAAACTTGGTTCTCGCGAGACTACACTCTTCTCCCCGAAGCTTACGTTGTGCCTTCCGCTATGCCTACACTCTTAAAAATAAAAGTGCTTCAAAAGGTTCTTCAAGCGATGCCATAGAATAACCATTTTTGGTTCCACAAAGAACCATTCAGTCAAAGGTTCTTTAAAGAACCATCTCTTTCTTACCTTTTTGCAATCTGAAGAACCTTTTTTCGCCACAAAGAACCTTTTGTGAAACAGAAAGGTTCTTCAGATGTTAAAGGTTCTTTATGGAACCATTTAGACAAAAAGGTTCTTCTATGGCATCGTGAAGCACCTTTATTTTTAAGAGTGTACGTCATACGCTCGAACACCTTGTCGTGTATGCACCCACTTGAGCGACCGGAAGCTGGAGATTACGGTTTATACATTTTTAAAAATCGATATTTTTCTTACACTAACGCATCGTTTTGCTTCAGAAGGCCTTTATTAACACCCCGGAGCCGTGTGGAGCAGTTTTATGATGGATATATTCAGTTTTTTAGGCTTCAAAAACAGGGGCACCATTCACTGCCATTATACAGCTTGCAATTTTAAATATAACTGCGATTGTGTTCGTCTGAAAGAGGAATGTCAGATATGCCCTGAGGGTGAGTAAATAAAGGGCTAATTTTCATTTTTGGGTGAACTATCCCTTTAACACTAGAGGACAAAGATTTCAGACTCCTGCTGTCCCTCAAATGCACTAAATGCCACTGAGAGAATTTGCAAGGTTAACACTAATAGATTTAATAAGGCTTTACGGAGAGAGCTAGTTGAGTGCCTCAGAGAAAAGAGACATAGAGCGAGAGAGAAAGAGTATTGGATAGGGGTAGGAATCCACTGATATGGAAATTATATAGGTAGGATAAAGATAATAGCCAATTATTTATATTATTTTAATTCTGAAATAATTCATTGTAAATATTAATTGTATTGTACAGTGTATTGTATTGTATCATAACAGACAATAAGGTAAATGGAAAGCATACTTTCATAAATATAACAGAATAATATTAATGTGTTTTATTTGTGAATAAAGCATATAAATATAGTATATATTCAGTCCCCACATCTATCCAGGAAGACATGCTGCCAAATAAGCCAGAGTAAGCCAGAGCCATCTCTAGCTCGGAAGACTTTGTGATTTCAAAGATTTTGACCACCATTAATAGATCCAAATCAGAGGCAGAGAATTAGAGAGAAAGCAAGCAAGAGATGGAAACGAACAGACAGATGGACAGAGAGATCAATAACGGGAACCAGTGTGATAACTTCAAATTAAAAGCACATTAGTTCATAAAGAAGTCTGGAGTCTTTAAAGAAAAGACTGTAGGGGTGTCTGGGTTTTTTTTTTTTTTGTCTGATTTTATAAGCAGCTGGATTTGGTCGTGTTCCTCTTCCTCTGTTTATTTGTTCTGCTGAATTAGATTTAGGAGGCATTTTATTTTCAGTCTTTGGGAGGTCTGGGAACACAGTGTGTACGTGCAGACATATGCGTCTGTGTTGGTCTGACCTGGAGAAACAAAATTAACTTGAAAAGTCTTACTAAAAGAACCACCGCCCCATATATCACTTCACCAAGACAAACCTGAACCCTCACAAAGATCAATACCACTCTCTTACACAACAAAACAGAGGACTCACAGCAACACAACATAATTGCACAGCAAAAAATTTTTGTACACTCTGCTATACCTTAAACAAAAAACAATTTTGGTCTTTTTATGGCGATAGAAGACTTAGAATACTGTACAGAAGCCATTGACCACAATTATGATTTTTGGGTGCTTTTTTGCCATTTGAAAGCTTTAGTCTCCATTTATTGTAACTGCATGAAAAAGATTTTGTGTTCATCGTTTATGGAAGAAAGCACATGAGGTTGGGAAATGACAATCTTCATTTTTGAGTGAACAAAATGTAAGGTTTTCAAACACTAAATTCAAGCTCATTAAGTGAGACAAGATTACAGAATTTTTTTCCTCTTTTTTTTTGGTGACCCGTTTAATTTCACTTCACTTCACTGCCCCAGTAATGTTGCAATCCAAAGGCAACAGGTGACATGGAAAATTTGGACCAGATTCATTTAAATCATAACTGAGGGGTTGAAGATTACAGATGACATTTCTGTCAGCATTGCAACCGGTGATGAGAATGTGTGCAATACAGCTGAAGTGATTAATCACAGGACGTTTTTCAGCACGAACAGCCGGTTACACCTGGCATCAAGGTATAAAGAGACAGGCAGAAGGGAGAATGGGAAGGTGAGAGAGGTTACATTTAATTCTGTTTGAGTGTAAAAGAAATGCTGGCTACCATCTGTCTGTCGGCCTCTGTGGATGTTAAAGTTGCCCTTATGGTAATATGAGACAGATGTGGCAGCTATTGACTGCCAGATGCCCCACACACACACACACACACACACACAAACAAGCACTTCCCTGTGTGCAGATCAAAAGCTGCTGCCGTGGAAGTTGCGTTCATTTGCATTCTGAAACTGTCTCCTTAATCCCTCAAACTGCTTCACGGCTGAATATCAGATCAACATTCTCTCACAGAGTCCGATTTACTGTATGTTTAATGGCTAATCAATCAAGAATAATCAAGTTAATTTGACATGCTGTCCAACTAATGGTCACAAAAGAGGCTGGTTTCATTTTATATTCAAATCAGAATCCTAAATATTCACAGACTCATCTGTGCTATGCAAAACAGGATGATATCCACAGCCAGAGGTCTGCCAGGATTATCATATCAATGTCTTTATTTGAAATCTCGCATCTCTTCAGGCAAGTTTATTCCCAGTGCCTGACATTTGTACCTTTCCTCTTGCTGAATTATTCACTGCTTTAGGGCGACTAAATGTCAGCACCTCCACACGGGCCCTTCCTGACTCTTTGAGAGGGGTGAAAGAATGAGAGTAAAATAAAGACGTCCCTCTCTTTCCAAAAACAGAGGCATGAAAAGGACCCGTCCCTGCAGCTGTCCTTTGGGAAAAGGGCGCTCTTGACCCCCGGTACCTGCCAGACTACATCCGTCATAAGGCGGCTGAACTCGTTGGAATATTCATTACAGTTTGGTCTACATTAAAGAGCTAATTAGACTGTAGCATTTTAGTTTATGAGGCTCCAGATGGTTAGCTGAATACTTTTTAATGTTGCAATGGCATCAGATAGAATAAATCTTTGGAATCAATTACAGCAAATTTATTCAAGAGTCTGTATGCATCTTTATTTTTGCTTTGTTTTACCGTCTGCTGTTACGTCTAGCACAGCATTTCTGAGTATAGATAATCGCTCAATAGTCTGGGGTCAAACTTTTGAAATTCTTCATCAAAGATTTTATTATTTTATTCTATTATAAGAAAACATTTTATTCTATTATAACAATAAATGTTACTTGAGCAGTAAATCAGCATATAAGAAAGATTTCTGAAGGATCATGTGACACTGAAGACTGGAAATATATTAATATATATCCTTATTAGGGCTGCACGATACTGTATATCGAAAATATCGCAAATGTAAATATATATATTTATAATAATCATATAATAATCTGAATAATCATATCGCAACGGCATGCGATATTTGAATCATTTTAATAATAGGCTGCTAAAATCAAAAGTTGCAAAAGGTCAAAGTTGTAGTTGGACGCATATAGCAGAGAAAAATAACGTTAAAAAGAGTTAAGTGCAATAAGTTGCAGAAAACAACTCTTTGCCGTCTCGTCTTGCTGTCTGACTCACACCTGAAGCGCACACAAGCCTCATCTCACACAGCGTATCTTCCGTTCTGCCGCACACCTGCAAAGCGTGCGCGCACACACAGAGACGTGTTTCAGACGGCACGCGAACACCGAGTTGATTCCTCTTTCGCATCTCCTCCTCCTTATGTTTGAACACACATACACACAGAATTATGTCAATAGTACCCGTCTCGATGATCATTCTCGTAAACGCAGTCGGTTATGTTTTAAATGAATTAAAGTTTTTAATTTAAAATTTTTAAACACATTTCCGATATAGCCTACATTTCCAGTGTTTCCCATACATTGATTTATTTGTGGCCATTGAATAAACATGAGCACTGCACGTTTTAAAATCAAAACTTGTCGCGGGTGTTTTATATGAATGTATCTCTAAAGGGAAAGGACTGTCTTCAGAAAAGTTTCGATGGGATTTTTATTTTATCTAATAAAGAAGTGTTCATGAGCGGAGCTGATTTGATTACAGCCATTACTGGAGAAACCGCTAGTTCCACCGCTCTTAAAGCGCCTCCTGCTGGCAGACAATCAGTTTGCACTTTTCATACTCTTTATACTGGCTATTACACAACCAGTCAAAAGTTTTTGAACAGTAAGATTTTTAATGTTTTTTTTTTTTTTAAGAATTCTCTTCTGCTCACCAAGCCTGCATTTATTTGATCCATTTTTTTTTTTTACTATTTAAAATAACTGCTCTCTATTTGAATATATTTTAAAATGTAATTTATTCCTGTGATCATACATAGGTACATTTTCAGCATCATTACTCCAGTCTTCAGTGTCACATGATCCAGAAATCATTCTAATATGTCGATTTGCTGATTATCAATATTTAAAACAGATTTTTTTTTTCAGGATTCTTTGATGAATAGAAAGACCTAAAGATCAGCATTTATCTGAAATAAAAACCTTTTGTAACATTATACACTATTCCATTCAAAAGCTTGGAGTCCGTTTGAAATGATAGAAAATAATACTTTTATTTAGCAAGGATGATTTAAATTGATCAAAAGTGATGATAAAGACATTTATAAAGTTATTAAAGATTTCTAGTTTAGATCAATTCTGTTCTTCTGAACTTTCTATTCATCAAAGAAACCGGAAAAAATTCTACTCAGCTGTTTTCAACATAATAATAAATGATTTTTGAGCAGCAAATCAAAATATTAGAATGGTTTCTGAAGGATCATGTGACTGGAGTAATGATGCTAAAAATATGGCTTTGAAATCACAGGAATAAATTACATTTTAAAATATTTTCAAATAGAAAACCGTTATTTTAAATAGTAAATATATTTCAAAATGTTACTGTTTTTGCTGTATTTTGGATAAAAAAATGCAGGATTGAAAGAATTTCACATTTCTTGTTTGAATGAAGGCTAAATACAAATAAAAGGTGAACATTAATTTATTTGTGCTGGATTTTTTTCTCTTTTTTTCCTAAAATATTATATGGTTTTATATGAGGTGTCAAGAGACTTGGCAAATTCATTTTTCATAAGTTTGTATGCACAGACATCTGTTGTGGCGTTCTTGGCAGTTTTTACGATGCTTTTTTAAATAGTGTTCATCTCGATATCGGAATTATATCGTATCGACTGAAATTAAGAAATATATCGTGATAGAAATTTTTGCCATATCGTCCAGCCCTAATGTCACCAAAAGAAGTGTGTTTTTGGTTGTGAGGGAAAGATAACCTTGTTCAGCTTCCCAAAGAACCCAGCGTTAAGGGAATTATGTCGATGTTACAGCTTGCTGACGGTTGTTACGCAAAAGCTTTGCATGCTCGTGACTCTTTAGCTCCACCCACAGCACTTCTCCCAGAACTCGACTGTTTTCTGAGAGAAGAGGTACAGCTGTATCTTTCTTTCTGTTGTGGCGTTCTTGGCAGTTTTTACGATGCTTTTTTAAATAGTGTTCATCTCGATATCGGAATTATATCGTATCGACTGAAATTAAGAAATATATCGTGATAGAAATTTTTGCCATATCGTCCAGCCCTAACCTGAATACTACTGTTTATTTTATCTATGCTTGTAAATTGTGTATTTGTTCTTTTTTCCCCCTTTTTCTTTCTTTTTTTTACTGACTGTGCACTTGCCTTTAATCATGTTTGAATTTTCTCAGACTATAGTTTTTACTGTGGTATATGAAGAAGTACTTAAAGTGTGTGGAAAGCTAAGTCACAATTATATAAAATTAGTGTCATTCACTTTTTTGTCATTCACACTGATGTTAAAACTACATTTTCTGATTTGTGACATTACTTTTTATGTACTGTTAAAACACTGCTGGTCACTTTCAGATGTTGTAGTGTTTCTTTCTTTTCCAAGAAAGAATGTGAAACAATTTGGTTATATAATTTTCATTTTTAAATATTTTAAAATATAATTTAAATAGATTTTTCACACTTTAAGCAATATCGTATCGCATATCGAATATCGCATCTTTTAACAAGGTATCACATTTTATTTCAATATTGCACAGCCCTAATCCTTATATTAAAATAAAAGTCAGCTAATTTAACCTGTAATTATATTTAAAAATATTACTGTTTTTACTGTATTTTTTAAAACAGATATATGCAGCTTTGGTGAGCCTAAAAGACTTATTTCAAAAACACTCTTACCACTCTTACCAAATCTCCCCATCCCTGAACTTATGAATATGAAAACTAAGGAATAAATAGCAGTCTAGAAATAAAATAAAATAAATTTTTAATAAATAAATAATTCTTGTATTGTGTCCCATGTACAAGGTGTACTGGACATCTGAAGCTTCAGAATGATTTACTCACTGATGCCCTAATACTCACTTGGAAGCATTTCTAAAAGAGAAGCTAAGAAGATTGAAAATTTAATGAGTCTTTTGAATGATTGAATGAATGAGTCTTTTTATTCAATCTTTGACTTGAAGATATGTGCTCACGACTCTGAAAAATAGACTGCCGATCTTCTATGACAAAGACAGACAGTTTTCTCGCCTCCTTTCATTATCTTTTTTTCACCTCCTTTATAAGGTCGACTTCACTGTAGGAACAATGACAACAGTAGGAACAGAGAGAAAAATTTAGAATAGAACATACAGGAAAAACAGCCTTTTAAATGTATGACTCACCCTTATAAAACACATTTGAACAGTGGACTTCATACAACCTGAGGATCTGAGAAGTCTGATGCGACCATTCAGTTCTCTTTGGGCAAGCTTGTGCTTTTTTCTTCTATATTTGCTGGCTTTAATTAAGTTAATATTCAGACAAACATCCTAAGCAGATGAATGTTATTTTTATGTGCTGTTATGCGATATAAAGTAATTCATTGTTTTTGCTATATTTAGTGATCCAAATCGAATGCACATCTACTTTGCAAAGGGTGTGGAGAGAAAGAAAGTTAGGACACATTGGACCAGGGTGAGATATGAATGCTCTCACTCTTTCTGTGACTGTTGCAGTTAATGTAAATACATTTATATGAAAACCCCCATTCTCAGCAAACCACTCTTTTTCTGCTGCTCTCTCTTATTTTTCCTCATTCTTCCAAGACAAATACAAGCCTTCTCAGCCTAATTTTATGGATGGGATCCCTTAAATTAAAATGCTTGGGAAAAGCACTCAAGAAAGAGATCAGAAAACGCGCGCGCGCACACACACACACACACACACACACACACACACACACACACACACACACACACACAATATATTTGCATCCGAAGGACATATGCTTGACTTCATTAGCCCTCCAGCACAACACTGTACCACCATCCCATTTTTCCGTTGCAAATATTAACATTTTCCAATCTGTTGAATTGCTCGTAGGAAAGTAGAAATGACACAAACGGGCAGACTTGAAATAAATCACAATTAAGAAGCACCACTGGATCCAGCCCGGAGAGGTGAGCTTCCCTCCTCTCTTATCTCCACCCAAACAAACAACACCTGTGCTGAGTGACAAGACTAATAACCAATTAACAGCCTATTACAACCATATTACATTACCTTGAGGAACACCCTTTCTTTCGAAAAAAAATTATAAATCAAAGGGGCGTGGCCTGTCAGTGCACAATCCCTTCCTGATGCAGAAATGAGACTGAATTAATGCTCATCAAAGGAATAACAAAAACATAATTAGGCTTACGGATACGAAATGAGATTAAAACACAATTTGGTTTTTGGTGCTGAGAAAAATGAAGAGTGATGTATGCATATGCTAATGATAAGCGTGCTGGTTTTCAACAGGGACCTTGCGGGCCTCGTTCTATTTCCAAACCTGGAAAATATTTAAGCAGTTAAATGACAATGAACAGCGCCCGCTGTGACTTAGGCGAAATCTGCTTTGAAGTTAAACAGGTTCATAAATAAATAAAAGGAGCGGGCTCCTCCTGTTCTCCTGGGAGGTGGAGATTTCCTGTGCATACATTCGTTCGATCTTTCGCCCCCCTTGAGCTCCTTTTGCTTTGATTCCCTCTTTCCTTCTTCCTTCCATTCTCTCCCTTTTTCTCACACATGCAAATCGCTTGCTCTCATCTGTCCTTTCGCCTACCCCGAGTGGTAGATAAAGTCATGTCTGACATTAATTTGCAATGTTAAAGACTTGTACCAAACTAATCACACATTACGCTCATAATAAGAACGATGGAGGTTTAATTTGCCGCATATTAAAAGAGTGAAATTACTCATCAGTGTGAAAGAGAGACAGTCAAAGCGGGCGAGACAGAGAAAGATGGGAGAACAAATGCTCAAATCCATGCCAGGAGTCGTCGCTGAAAGGAGACGCACACAAACAAACACTCTTTGTTGTGCAATCGACATTACAATTAATTAGCTGGTGGCTGGCTCGCGAGTCTAATAGAGGAGAGAGAAGCGAGAATGAACTCTATCTACCCTGTACAGAAAGACGGCCTGCCATTCTAGCTGTTAATGGGGTCACGGAAAGAACAAGAGGAGGAATGAAAAAGTGAGAAAGGAACAAGGGAAGCAGTACAGAAAATGACAGGAACAAGAAAAGGATTGTGAGAGGAACATTTGAGTGAGCTGGAGGTATAAAAATGTATTTGGAAGCCTACAGTCAGAGACAGTAAAAGCAGCCCACTTGCAGATAAATGGAGAAATTGAAGCAGTCAATATAGTGGCTGTATGAATAGAAGTTCTGGGCTTTTTGATCTAGAAGAAATAGGAACTGTACTTGTAGGTCTACTACTACAACACTATTTAAAATTTAGAAAAACACTAAAGACATTGGTTGAAGGAAATTCATCATTCTGTTCACCAATGTAGCACTTACAGTTTAAAATTATTACCGTTTAAAATAAATGTAAGTTCAATCATGATAACTCTCTAAAGATTTTAGCATGGTGATGGATATGACAATGTTAATGTATTTGGTCTTGGCGGAATAGATCTGCTACGCTGCTGCTGAATTGCTGCTGCTATTGGTTATTGCTGTAGTTGTAGATTATTACTGCTGCTGCAAGCAAGTACAGGAACTTGCTACTGCCAATGCATAAGGCGATACGGTGCCATGAGTATTTAAGACATACTGCTGCTGCACAAATAGCATATAAAATAAGCCGTACCAGATCTATACAGGTGGAGCTGGGGAAGGTGGAGGGTTTCAGAGAAACTCTCAAAGCGCGCTGCAGGAATCTCAAGTGAATGCTAGTCAGCCATATAAATGCAAGGCAGTAAGCTCATTGGCTGCATATGCAGAATGAACCAATCAGCTTGTGCCAAGTCGTTTAACTCTCTGAATATCATCAGTTAAGTTAACACCCCGTCAGCCTGCGCCATCTAGAGTTTCATGACTGAACTATTTATATGATTTTTTTTTTGCTATAATTTTAGGTATCTAAAATTATATCTACCACTCAAAAGTTTGGGGTCAGTTTTTTTTTATTGTTTGAAAGAAATTAATACTTTTATTTAGCAAGGATGCATGAAGTTGATCAAAAGCGAAAGAAAAGACATTTATAATGTTACAAAAAAAATCTATTTAAAATAAATGCTGATATATATATACAGATATATATATATATATATATCACTTAGAGGCTTTTGCATCTGAACTCTTCATATATATATATTATACTATATCATATACTGTATATATATATATATATAAAAGCCCATTTTCAGCAGCCATTACACCAGTCTACGAAGAAAACCTTGTGCTATATGATCCTTAAGAAATCCATTTAATGAGCTGATTTGTATTCTTTTGAATATTCTTTTGTATTCTTTGTAAGACTTTTCTTATTATTAGCACTAGGGATGTAACGATTCACTCAACTCACGATTCAATTCGATTCACGAATTTGATTTCACGATTCGATTCGATTCACAATTTTTTTTTTAACACAATGAGATTTAAGACAAATTATAAATTAAATGTGTCCTTTTATTATTGCTTGGACAAAATGCTGCACATTTCTTTGTCAAATTGAAATATAACACTATAATAATATACTAATATAGCACTTGTATATTACTGCTCTTTTGTTGGTTTTGATTGCTTCTATTGTCCTCATTTGTAAGTCGCTTTGGACAAAAGCGTCTGCTAAATTACAAAATTTAAATATAACGTAAATGTAAATAACAAAACTAAATTGAAATTGTAAAACAAGCCCCAAATCAAATAAATAAGTAACACAAATAAAATAAATCTCTTCATATAAACAAAATAATGTTTTGTCTGTGCTCTTTCCATTTAAAATTAGAGGCAACCACTGCATTTGAATCACAATCAAAACAAAGATGCTGCATACATGCAACATGAGCAGTTTTCATCTAAAATAGATTGTATAATTTCGAAATTTGAAGCAAAAACAGAATGTTTTGAGTTCAGTTTTGTGAAACTATACATAAAAAATATCTGCATGAAACAGCGGACGAGCTGAATGAGAGACGCAGATTCACTCTCTGCCAGCAGGTGGCGCATAAAGCGTTTCCTGGTTTCCGCTGTAAACAAAGCAGCGCTGCAATTATGAACTTTAATATGCATTATACAGAGGCAAGATGAAAAGAAAAAATACCATCTAAACTTTTCTAAAGACAGTAAGTTCCCCTCAGACATGGATTCTTATAAACTCCTACACCTAAACGCGATTTGTTTAGCATCTCAACCGATTTGAATCGTCACATATTTTAATCGATTTTCAATCGGCTCGCAGTTAATCATTACATCCCTAATTAGCACAGTTGAAAATGGTTGTGTTGCTTAATGAACGGTGGAAATGAACTATGCAGTACCGAGTCTTCTTTCAGTTGTTAAAGTAGTGCATATACTTGCATTTCTTGCTAGTCACTGTACAATGTTACTTTTGACATTTTGGTTTTATAAAAGGCCCAACACAAACACACTTTTCTAGTCATTCTATTGTTCTTTTGAGAGATGAAGGCAATTCTGTACACAGGAACAAAATAACAAAGCAAAGAGGATCTAACCAGCACAGGGGAGAGAAGTGCACAGCCCAGATTTACAACAAAATGGGGAATACATAAGAGTCTGTTGTTTGAGAAAGAGACCCCTCACTGATGCTTAGCTGGAAGCTTCATTGAACAGCACATGCTAAACACCAGCTTTGTCTGCAGCAGTCAAGAAAAGATGCCGAGATGCTGCTGGCCTTTAGAAAGAGCTCAAAGAAAAAGCCACATCTGACACTTACATGATAAATGATTAGAAATGCATGGATGAATCGAATCCTTAGTGAATAAGTGTCATTTTCTCCCCAAAACAACAACAATGTATTAGTGTTTCCAAATTTTTGAAGATGAGTGTATCTATACGGAAAATATCTGTCTACAGGTGAAACCAAGAAACATTACTATGGTGGGGAAACAGTATATGTTGTATCATTGGATGACACCCTGCATGAATGTTGTGTACAGACTGCATGCTAACAAACAAACACACTCCCAACCTGTCTCAGCATGGCAGGTTCCATGTTGATTGCAGTTGCAAGGTACACAAGGGGAGAAGGTTCCACCATTAGGGGTTTCCCTGGTGAATCCAGGAGCACAGCGTTCACAGAACTGCCCAGTGAATCCTGTGGGACAAGTACACTCCTCCACCCATGAAGCATGTGGGGCCATAATGTCGTTTTTCCGGACTGCAGATTCAAGGCTTACCCTGGAGATTTGAGAGGTGTCTGTAAACAAGAAAAAAAAAATCACTTACAATAATTGTACAACATACTTATAAATACATAAATACACTACAGTTTAAAAGCTTGAGACAGGTACAATTTTTTTTCTTCAAGAAATTAAGTGATTTATTCAGCAAAAACACATTAAATTGACAAAAGTGACAGTAAAGATGTATATTACAAATTCTATTTCAAATAAAAGCTTTTATTTAGAACTTTCTGTTCATTCAAAGAATCTTTAAAAATGTTTCACAATTTCCACAGAAATATTAAGCAGCACAACCATTTTCAACATTGATAATAATAATTATTATTATAATTAAAAAATATGTTTCTTGAGCACATTAGATATTAGAATAATTTGAATTAGAATATTAGAATAATTTCTGAAGGATCATGTGACACAGAAGAATGGAGTAATGACTGCTGAAAATTCAGCTTCACCTTCACAGGAATAAATTACATTTTTACATATATTACAATAGTAAAAAGGTATTTTAAACTGTAATAATATTTTACAATATTACTGTTTTGTGGTATTGTTGAGTCATTTTAAAAAAGCAAAAAAAACCTAACAAAAAAAAAAACCCTTACCAACCCTAAACTGTCGAACAGTAGTGCAAACAAACAAACAAACAAATAAATGAATAAATAAACAAAGCTTCTAATCGTTGGGGTGCAAAGAAATGCCGTAACAGTAAAGATATGTAAGACATTGTGTGACAGAAAAACAAGTTTTTTTAAGAGTGCTCATGGAAAAGTGTTTTTTTTTAAGGCAAAGAGGGATTCTTTGAAAAGAGCATTCCACCATGAATCTACACTGAATGTGAAATCACTGTGTCCCGTCCACTTATAATTGCCCTCACGATCTAGCTTAGCTAGCCTGCCTGCTAAAGCTCCCCTCTGCCTCTCTCTCACCTTTGCTTACACACAGACAGACATCAGGACCACTGGGTGCAAGCAGATAGAATCTTTGATCACCATATGAATAAATGAACAAGGAATGAATTAATCAATAAGGGCTGAGTGGGGAGAGGTGGAACATGGTGAAGGTGAGTGGGTCTTTGTTTCTCTCAGGGATCCACACCGCCTCATAAATAGTGATAGAGGGGGATTGTACACAGATCAAATTTCTCTCTCACCTCATCACTATCTTTCTCCAGGGTCTCTGTGTCCTATTGTCTCAACTTCCCAACTTTCATATCTGGACATGGCCAGGAAGACTAATGTTTATGTGCGCTTTTGAGAGACACCGGCATTTGCGTGTGTGCAGTCGTATACAGACAAACTGATTATCATGTGTACATGAGTGTGTGAGAGAGAAGATATATTCACAGTAATGCTCCCCCATAGAATCACACTGTTTGTCTCAAACTCTATGCTGCATGTATGTGTAAGTGTTGCCCAGCAGGGACGTACACGGAGACGAGTTTAGTCTCCTCTTATAGCCATTTTCTACAGCTCCTTACTATATCCTGAATGAAGACACACAACAAATGCGAATGTAAAAAGCATCTATGAAAAGAAAAAGCTTCAGGTTAGCAGAAAACACTGCCAAGTAAAATTGCCATATGCTGACAAGACGCACATAATGTTGCACACACACACACACACACACACACACACACACACACACACACACACACACACACACACACACACACATACACACACACACACACACAGAGATGTCATGACTGAAACCACAATTGTTTTCTGATGTTTATTCATGTTGTTCACACATTTATAATTATATAAAAAAATACTTGATAATAAGTCACGTGGTCTCAGTGGGCAAATGTTTCAGTTTGCCATGGAAACTGAAACACCTTCCAACGAAAACATAAAAGAAAACTTATTTTAAGAAACTCACACAAACTTTTCCCTATAACATAACCCTGTTTCCACCTGATGTTAAGATGCCTTTTTTTCTTTTCTTTTTTTAAATGGTCAGGGCTAAATACATGTGAAAATGGTGTAGTAATTAATGGTGTAGTAATAAATAGTAAATACCCTGCAATTGTACTTTTGGTATACTAAACTGGTATACTTAAAGTCTGCTAAATTGGAACAACTAAATTTACACTTAATGCACTTTAATTGTGCGGAAGTAGTGCTGAAGTCCAACTAAAGATATACTTAAGTATATCTGATTGTGCTAAAGTGGAACTATTGCAAGTATACTTTAGGTACACTTTAAATATCTTGCATTTAAATACCAATGTTATTCAAAGATCATACAATCCTCATCAATAATGTCAATATTTTATCAATAGAGTCATTAAAACACATTTTAGGCTTAATATTAAGAAATGTAAAATAAATGTACTGTATTTTAAATATATAACTTTTTTACGAGGTAAGCTACCTAATTTTCATTCATTTTCCAGAATTAAAGCGGTCATATGATGCGTTTTCAAGTTTTCCTTTCTCTTTGGAGTGTTACAAGCTGTTCGAGAATAGATAATATCCCTAAAGTTGCAAAGACTAAAGTCTCAAACCCAAAGAGATATTCTTTATAAAAGTTAAGACTGGTCCACGCCCTCCTAAAACGCCTCGTTTAAACACGCCCCCACATGTCTACGTCACTGTGTGGGAAGATTTGCATAACGCCGCCCAAATGTTCACGCAAAGAAAGAAGGCGTAACTTTATTGTAGCTGCCACCATGTTGTGAAGATGCTGTGTTTCGTTGTGAAAGTGAAAATACTTTGTTTGGCCTTCCAAAAGAGGACACGACTAGAAATCAGTTGTTAAGTTGTATTTACAACACTGCTCCAGAACACTTCAACCCAAATATTCAGATGTGTGCATCGTATTTTATGGAGGACTGCTTCCTGATCCTGGGAGAGTAGACTACAATGCCGGTGTTCCAGTGAATTCAGTTCCCCTGTTTCCTCTTCGGCGCGCATGCTGACCCTATACAGTCTATGATGCTGACAAATAATGCTGACTCACAGTCTGTAAGTACATTTTCATATTTAAAGAATTTGCTACTGATGATTCAAATGCGAGTTTTGAGCAGTGTAGAGTAGGGCTTGTGGTTTGTAATTTCTCCGATCACAAATGCAGATATGGTTTTATGTTTACGTGGCACGATGCAACGCAACACGTAAAAAGACAGTATAAGTCATTATAATCAGTAATTATGTCCCCACTGGATGTAACAAATACCTCGTTTATAATGTGTTTTATTGGTTTTGTCTCGTCGCTCCGGCCGGACAGAGCATCACAATATGGTAAGGGGAATAACATTTCCCTCACACGCTTGAGGTATTCAGCCAATCACAACGCACTGGATAGCTGGCCAATCAGAGCACACCTCGCTTTTCAGAGCGATGAGCTTTGTAAAAATCGACGTGTTTCGGAAAGACTGGGCATAGAGGAGCAACAATAATATGCAGTATGTGGGAAATAATGTGTTTTTTTAACCTTAAACCCTTAAACCGCACATTTCATTACACCAAATACACAAAATAATGTTCTTTTTAGCAACATCATATGACCCCTTTAAAAGCAAAATTATCATTACATTATTGTTTTTAATGTCAAAAAATAACCTGTTAAAGGGAAATCAGCATATGGTGATTTATGTTTAAAGAAATAAAACATTGAATTCATGCCAGAAGCTATTTTGTATTTCAGTGTGTGACACTTTCCACTTGGCAAGTTGATTAGGTACATCACTGCATACTATATATCTCAATTATGCCACTTTGCAATTCAGTCTAAACAGCACAGAAATCATGCCACAATGAAAGGCAATCACAGGAACGAATTGTGGGGCATGACCAAAGTTACAGGCTTCTCTAGACTACTAATCAATGGCTGATTACAGTACAGTTCATACTGCCAAGTTCAAGACGCATGTTCTCTTGCCATTTTAAATCAATTTCTTTTAGTCTTTAATGATTGCATTTCTGTATCATTTCAGTCTTTTCCTTACACAAATGTGTAACACACACATAGATATATAAACAATGACTTACAGTTCTGGCCCCCTGCATTGCTGATATGTAGTGCAGTTAGACTGTAAAGCATTCGGAGAAACTCAAATGGGGCAATAGATGGTTTTACGCTCTTCTCTGTTAACCTGGAAACCAGAAAGCAGAGATCATAGTTAGAAACATGTGATTTTGTCTGCTATAATAACTACTGTAGTGTTTTTCTAGAGTAAACCTGTACCTGTAGCAGAAGAACCGCTTCTCAATATTATTAACTCGTCATTGTCTTTAGGTCACGTCCCAAAACCATTCAAGCTGGCGGTTATTAAGCCACTTATTAAGAAATCACAACTAGATCCTAGTGAACTGGCAAATTACAGACCCATCTCAAATCTTGCTTTTATGTCTAAAATTTTAGAAAAAGTTGTGTCTGCTCAATTGTGCTCCTTCCTGCAAAAAATATCTCTATGAAGAATTTCATTTAGTTTCAGGCCCCACCATAGCACAGAAACTGCACTTGTTAAAATTACAAATGACTTGCTTCTTGCGTCAGACCAAGGCTGTCTCTCATTGCTAGTTTTACTTGATCTTAGTGCTGCGTTCGATACTATAGTTCATGACATACTCATAGATCGATTACAAAACTATACAGGTATTCAAGGGCAGACTTTAAGATGGTTTAGATCCTACCTGTCCGATCGCTACCACCTTGTTCATTTAAATGGGGAGTCATCTCAATTATCACCAGTAAAATATGGAGTGCCACAAGGATCTATCCTAGGTCCTCTGCTATTTTCGATATACATGTTGCCACTTGGTAATATTATTAGGAAATACGGGATTAGTTTCCACTGTTATGCCGATGATACTCAACTATATATCTCAACAAGACCAGATGAAACTTCTAAATTATCAGAGTGTGTTAAAAATGTAAAAGATTGGATGACCAATAATTTTATCCTATTAAATTAAACTCTGGAATAGCCTTCCTGATAACGTTCGGGGTTCAGACACACTCTCTCTGTTTAAATCTAGATTAAAGACACACATCTTTGGCCAATCATTAAAATAATGCATCTCATAATCTTTTACTGCAGTTATATCTGATCAAATGCACATTATTATTCTTTAGTTTGGGTTAAACAAATCAATTTTGCTTGGTTGGAACAGCAGCTACGCTAATTATGTCTCTATTTGTTTCTCAGTTTTTTGCCATGGGATGTAACTAGGATTTACACAAGCTTCAGTCTGGATCCAGAACACCTGAGAAGAGATGATGCCAACCTCTCAAAGGACCTCAGATGATGCCAACCCTGAAACAACATTTCACCACATTTTGCTATAAGTTTGATTCCATCATATAATAATTGCTGTTAATAGTGTTCATTGTCTGTTTTATTACGTCTTAAATTGATTTTTCCGTACATTTCTGCCATATGTACATTAACTGACAGTCACCACTGATAAACTACCACTAAATATTGTAGAAACTTAATTGGCTGTAAAGTTGCTTTGCAATGATTTGTATGGTGAAAAGCACTGTACAAATAAACTTGACTTGACCATTTGCGCCCAAACACTGGAATAAACTACCTAACATTGTTCGGGAGGCAGACACACTCTTGCAGTTTAAATCTAGATTAAAGACCCATCTCTTTAACCTGGCCTACACATAACACACTAATATGCTTCTAATATTCAAATCCGTTAAAGGATTGTTAGGCTGCATTAATTAGGTCAACCAGAACCAGGAACACTTCCCATAACAACCGATGTACTTGCTACATCACTAGAAGAATGGCATCTACGCTAATATTAGTCTGTTTCTCTCTCATTTCGAGGTCACCGTAGCCACCAGATCCAGTCTGTATCCAGATCAGATGGCCACTGCAATCACCCGGATCCAGTACGTATTCAGACCAGATGGTGGATCAGCACCTAGAAAGGACCGCTCCTCAGAGTTTATTTACTGAAAAAACTGAGGCTCTTCATTAAGGCACACTAGGTTTAGTCAATTCCAGCCGACGGAATAAGGAAAGCCTCTCTGTATGAATGAGTCACAAAATATATGAATTTTCTTGTCACTCTGGTAGGAAAGTGCCTGTCAAAACTACCATATGCTGACAGATGTACATAATATTGCATGACTGAAATCACAACTGTTTTCTGATGTTTATTCATGTCATTCACACATTTGTAATTGCAAAAAAATAAATACTTGATAATAAGCCACGTGGTCTCAGAGGGCAAATGTTTCAGGCTGCCATAGAAACTGAAATACCTTCCAACAAAAACACAAAAGAAAACTTATTTTAAGCAAATCACTGCTACTCAATTCTCCCCTATAACATAGCTCTGTTTCCACCTGGTATTAAAGGGATAGTTCACCCAAAAATGTAAATTCTGTTATTAATTACTCATCCTCATGTCGTTCCAAACCAATAAGACCTTCGTTCCTCTTCGGTACACAAATGAAGATATTTTTGATGAAATCCGAGAGCTTTCTGATCCTGCATACACTCTTAAAAATAAAGATGCTTCACGATGCCATAGAAGAACATTTTTGTCTAAATGGTTGCATAAAGAACCTTTAACATCTGAAGAACCTTTCTGTTTCACAAAAGGTTCTTTGTGTTGAAAAAAGGTTCTTCAGATTACAAAAAGGTAAGAAAGAGATGGTTCTTTAAAGAAGCTTTGACTGAATGGTTCTTTGTGGAACCAAAAATGGTTCTTCTATGGCAGGGTTCCTCAAATCTTACCCTGGAGGTCCAATGCGCTGCAGAGTTTAGCTCCAACCCTGATCAAACTCAGCTACCTGTGATTTTCGAATGATCCTGAAGACATTGATTAGCATGCTCAGGTGTGTTTGATTAGGGTTAGAGCTAAACTCTGCAGGAAAGTGGATCTCGTGGGCCAGATTTGAGGATCCCTGTTCTATGGCATCGCTGTGAAGAACCTTTTGAAGCACTTTATTTTTAAGAGTGTAGACAGCAATGGATTTGACACGTTCAAAGCCCAGAAAGGTAGTAAGGACATCGATAAAATAGTCCATGTGACATCAGTGGTTCAACCGTAATTTTATGAAGCTACGAGAATACGTTTTGTGTGCAAAGAAAACAAAAATAATGACTTTATTCAACAATTTCTTCTCTTCTGTGTCAGTCTTCGACGTGTGTTCAGGAGAGTACCGTAACGTATGCGTGTGATGCTGCTGACACAGGAGCCGGTGTTCTGACGTAGAACGTCCATCTCTCTTAGTTCATCGTCTGTATATTCTGGTTCAAATAAAATTGCAAGTCATCCTCTCTGTTGAAATCTTCAGACATGTTTACGAAGACTGTTTTATGTACAGCGTGCGTCGTCTTCTGCTTGCAAACAAGGTGAAGCGCATCAGGGTTCTTCATCAGGATGCTGGCTCCTGCGTTGGCAGCACCACACACGTGACGTGGTACCGTACTCTCCTAAACGCATGGTGAAGACTGACACGGAAAAGAAGAAATTGTTGAATGAAGTTATTTTTGTTTTCTTTGTGCACAAAAAGTATTCTCGTAGCTTCGTAAACTTACGGTTGAAGCACTGATGTCACATGGATTATTTTAACGATGTCCTTACTAACTTTCTGAACTATAAAATGTTTCAGTTCCATTGCTGTCTATGCAGGGTCAGAAAGCTCTCGGATTTCATCAAAAATATCTTAATTTGAGTTCAGAAGATGAACGAAGGTCTTACGGGTTTGGAACGACATGAGGGTGAGTAATTAATGACAGAATTTTCATTTTTGGGTTGACTAACCCTTTAAGATGTTTTTTTTTAAAGTTGTCAGTGCTAAAGACAGGTTAAAATGGTGTATTAATTACTGTAATAACCAGCTTTTAGCAGTACTGCACGAAGAAATTATAACTCTAGCACTTTCATGAGAACAACTACAATATATTTTTAAGCAGAAAGCTCAATCCTGTGATAAATCTGGCATCTTTTCACCTATCACAGGTTCTACATTCATGTTGAAATGCAATGAACATCCTCATTAGTAACATGAACAACAGTATTCTTATTGAATTTGAACATGATGTGAACCTGTCTGCAAATGTTCCTAAATAACTTTATGTTTAGTTTATATTCTATTTTGTGGTTTACCACCTGATATTAGAGTCAGTGGTTTCTGGCAAGCCATTGTGTTTTTTTGGTTGTCCTCTGATTTGTGTGAAATGTTACATGCCTTTTGATTTGTACAATTATATTTACATTTATTAATTTATTACAAATAAGGAATACAGCAAAGTGATTCATCCTAAAGAGGCAGTAACATAAGAAATATGTCAATACAAAATGTTAAGAGTGTTCAGATTACCAACTAGAATAAGGATGAAAGTAAGAAATAGTATAGTGAATAATTGCTTTAGAGAAGTCTAATTTCTCTTTTCACAGTTTTAATTTTGCATAAAAAGATTTACAGAAGGCTTAAGATATATGCTATGTGACAAAATTGGTGAAGGAAAGTACCTGCATCCACTCTTAAAAGCAGGATAAAGGATTCCAGAGAGCAATGAAAACGTAAAATCACAAAATATATGTATATATTATGTGGGAAGATTGTTTGGCATAATTATTCACACAAAGTGATCAGATCATTGCTAACAGCATACAATGAGGCATAATTAGAGGCAAATCAAATAAGCACATTGTCTTTGCCCTTTCAATTACATTGCTTTAAACACCTACTTAAAATCTTGGCTAAATTTGGTACAGTACACTACTCTTACTTTATCTGCAATGTATTTATATGAAGTACAGATGAGGCCAAAATTACCCGTTGCCTCTCATTATACAATCAGTTGTCGTATAGTACATGAGCAAAGGCAGAGAAGTGATCTGATTAAACGATTCCTGTCGATTTACATAAGCACCGTGAAATTTAAGATAAATGCATGCCAGACTACCATGTAGTTTCAATTTGAAATGTTCAAGCCAAATCTGATCTTTGAATCCCTTTTAACCCATGTGCCATATTTGGTAACACTTTAAGGTCCAATTCTCACTTCTAACTAGTTTCTTATTAGAATGCAGATTACTAGCATATTGGCTGTTTATTAGTACTTATTAGACACATATTAATGTCTTATTCTGCATGACCATGTTTTAGATCCTTTAACCCGACCCCAAACCTAAACTTAACAACTAAGTTATAAACTATTAATAAGCAGCAAATTTGGAGTTTATTGAGGGAAAACTCTTAGTTAATAGTGAATATGTGTTCCCTAATCTGAAGTGTTACCCCATATTTTAGAAATGCATTCAATATCTGCCCACATGTTAGCAAATAGTTGGGAATAACACACTCACTCACACACACACCTTAGAGTGAAAATGTTGATGGGTGTCTTTTCCAATGAGGAATAAGTCTTCTGTTGAGAGTACAAATCAGCAGTAACCAATATTCCGAAGCCCTCCAGTGTCACGGTCACACTTCTGGGCAAGAGCTCCTCCAGCTCAGCCGTAAATGACAGGCTAAGGGTCCGTCCGTAACTTAGCAACCTGTTCCCCAGATATTTATCTGCAATATAAAGATAAAACATTTAACACTTACCATGCATATTCCAATTTGCATGACCATGGTTTGATTAAGCAAGCATGTGTGTAACATCTATCTGATAGCAACAGCTGGGCTGTGAATTGAGTTAAGTGGTTTTCTCAAGGGCAGCACAGAATTTTCTGGAACACAAACTCACAACCTGCAGATTACCAGCACATTACACCAGCCACTGAGCCGCAACGACCCGATTACCAAAGATAAACACCGGCACAATGAAGAGTGTGTGACCATGAAAGATAACAACTGTAAAAATATAATAGGAAAATAAAATGTTCAGTTCACAAATGTTCAATGTTCAGAATCTCTCTGATCTCATTGTGTTTGTACATCTCTATATGCAAGTGAGTGTAAGAGGATGACCATAATTGCCACTCATATCATCCAGCATCATTAAAGAGCTTTAACAAGACTTCAAAGAACCCCATGTTGAGCTTCCAAAAAAATTCACATGCATGGACACACACACACACACACACACACACACACACACACACACAGGGGCTTACGGGGACTCTCCATAGGCATAATGGTTTTTATACTGAACAAACTGTATTTTCTATCGCCCTACACCTAAACCTAACCCTTACAGAAAATTATCTCTATCTATCTGTGTGTGTGTGTGACAAATAACAAAATGCCTGCTCTTATTAACCTACTGTTAGGCCTAAAGCACTAAACTTTTGTGACTCATAAAGTCATCTCCATTGAATAAGTCTGTAATACAGAAAAGGCCAGAGTGGTTAAGTAGTAGGCACATTTTAAATAGCATCAGTAGTCAAGCTTGCCATTAGCTCTACTACATTCCTCTTGTAGAAATAGTATTTACAATACCAGTAGAGAATGCAGCAGCATATGGCACTGAATCTCTTTTCTAAATTCAATAGCACAGGACTGGTGTTCTTGTACTATGTACAGATACTGTGCAGTGGCTTTATCTATTTTCTGAGGTTACATTTTATGTTTGTGCAAACATAGTGGCTTTATGTAGAAAAATGCAAATGCCTTTTTAATGCATTCCAAATGAATTAGCATGATGCAAAAAAATGCTTAATTTGTTTTTGAGCATTGCAAAAGTTAGGCCATCCTATTCTATTATGCATGAACAATAGCCTTGAAATATGACATTTAAAGTTTTTGTTAGTTTGGGTCACTCAAGTATGGATTCTTGCCTCCAGGAGCTTCAAGTTGAGATGCCTACAGTGACCTGACACTGAAAACAAGGCACAGCAAATGTAAAAGTGATATAGCAAACAGCACTTGAATGTGTCAAAATATTGTTAAAATAAATAAATGAAAGGTGCACAGCAATGCAAAACAAAGTTATTGAGTCCAACATATAATAATTGATATATAATATTTTAATATATAATAAAAGTGTCAGCTAAAATAAAACTGCAATTATGAGAAGGAATTCTGAGATATAAAGTCAAAATTATGATTGAGGCAAAATTCCCTGCAGAATGAAAATCGATTATTAAAAAATACCATAAAAATCTTGTTTTATCTTATTTGAACTCTTTTTAAGTTCTCACACTGCACACCCTTTTAAATAATGCTTACACCCATCCCAAGGTGTGTATGTGTGTGTGAGTGAGTTTAATTATTTGTTTTTGATGGGGTGCCTCCAAGCAGCTGGTGCCCTGGGGGTCTCGCAGGACTGTAATTCCTCCTTGGGGCCACTGTATCTGTAGCCGGTTATTCTTTACTCCTCACAGAAGTTAATGCTTGCTTCAGTCGAAGTATATTTTCCAGAGATGAGTTACACATCTCAGGACATAAAGCAAAAGTAATAGCTGTGAAAAATGTGATAGAATAGGATGGAGAGGGTGAGCTAAGGGAAAGACGGACTGTAAAATTTTTGCCCAGACACTAGAATAGCCAGTGGTTACAGTAAAATAGTTTTATTGTATTGGGACATTGAGAGAAATGTCTATACCTGCTGGTGGTGATTAGATGCTCTGCTTGGAGATAGTGGTTGTGCTGTGATAGCGGTTCAGTGATGTCAGCCCTTCCCTTTCTTTCTTTCTTTCTTTCTCAATACTTCTGTCTTATGGGCCATTCACAAAGCTTGCCTTTTGTATCTTTTGACAAAGCAAAAGAAGTGAATATTTAAAAAAAAAGGGCTCTCTAGACACTGCATCTCACATTCATTACTCACCCATCTAGGATATCTGATTTAATGTGTAAAATAACAGAATATATTAAAATGTTCCAACATTTCAATCAGTACACACTTTCAAACCATTTACTTGTCTAATTGTGATTTTGCAGTTGTAATGGCATATGTGGCAACTCATAATTCTTTGCATACACACTCAACACACAAATCAGCAAAATGATTGTCCTTCTTATAACCTAAAGCACTGGCCACTCTGTGGGATCAAATCTCTCATTGGACCATTATGTGGCACCCCTAAGAGATTCTTATTCCCATAATCTCTTCACCATCGATCTGAAGCTGAAATACATGCACGGCACCGCATGCTTCACCTGAAACAAAGAGCTGCAAAACATTCTAAACCCCGACAACCTGAAAGCTTGTTAGGAGCTTAGCAGGAGTGTTTTTTCTTCTCCACCCCCCTGCCGTTCCACATGCAGAGACAAGAATGAGTCAACTTCAACAAAAGGAGGCTAAAATCTTCTGTACCTGTTGGATTCCTGTTGCTTTTAGGTCTGACAGCACGCTGAAACCTTCCCTATGAGAGCATATTCACAAACTCCGGCACCCGTAGAGATGCTGAGGCAAATTTTTACTTGGGAAAAAAAAATATCTACAGTGGGTGTTTTTCTTCCAACACCTGAAACAGATTCTTCGGAGACCCTCGACAATCTTGGTGGAACAACTGAAGCTATAAATGAGAAAATATAGTCAGTAGTGTTAGCGGTTCAAAACAATACACTATCCCTCATAGGTTTCAGCGCTACCTGTTTAACTCCCATCTCTTCAAGATCAGATTTGAATAAATGGAGGTGTTAACCCTCTCTCAGACAAACAAATTAATTGTCACCACAACGACAAAGCCTGGTGACATTTAGTGAGCTACTATCAAACTTAACAATCAATCCAGGCTTTAACTTTTCCCTGACTCAATTAAACCCACTGAGCCTCAATTAAATTTCCTCAGCTTCACACAAACAGTCCCTCTGAGGGGATGGATTGAGCATCTGGGTCATTTTTATAGGGAGAGGCCTGCTGAAATGCATTTTCTACATCTTTCTGGGGTTTGTACTTTAAAGGGCAGAATGCTAAGAAATAATCTATAAAGCAATGGAAATGAAACAATGTTATTTTTAACATTCAATGTTTAAACAGTTGCAATAAAACTAAGTCCAGTTAGACGGCATAGTCAATTTGATGCAAATGAAAGCAAGGCTGTGAGATCAGTCCATTCAGCACTATCTTAAATGGATAGAAAATAGAATAAAAGATAGAAAAATGAATATTCTGTCATCATTTACTCATTTGGTTCCAAAATTAATGTATGCCATTTATTTTCTTCCGTGGAGCACTAAAGAAGATATTTTGCAAAAATGTTGGTAACCAGTTGGTTGGTAACAGTCTTGACTTACATTGTATTGATAAAACAACAACAACACTGAATTTTTTTTTCAAAATATCTTCTTTTAATGTTCCACAGAAGAAAGTCATACGGATTTAAAATGGCATGATTTAATTTTTTTTGAGTGAACTATCCCTTTAAGCACATAGGTCATGTCTAATTGTTTTAACCTCAATAATTTCATATGAATAGAATTATGCTACAAAATAAACATTTATTTTTAATGCATAAGTTTAATTTTAATTAAATATGTATTATTTAATATATATTTATTTATACTGTACATAATTACACAAATAATACAAATAAATACAATACAAAAAAGGAAAAAATACTATATCAAACTATTCACATTATTATTTATACTTATAAATGTTATATCTTTAATCCACAACATGTTGGAAAGACATATTTTCAATGCTTTATTGCCTGCATGATTGACACTGATCAATATCACAGCATATACAGTACACACTACAACAAATACACATTAAACTGTACTTCTATCTCTTACAGCCTCATTTTTGTTTGGATCATATTGCATATGAAATCTACCCTGATTGAGTGATAGTGATTAAGATGAAAATTCTGTCATCATTTACTCAATCTCATGCTGTATTTTTTGTCCAGAAAATGGAATTCAGTGGTCACCAAAACTCTTACCAACATTCTTTAAAATATCTTCATGTTCTGCAGAAGAAAGTAAGTCACACTTGGTTTTGAACAACATAAGCGTGAATAAATGCTGACACAATTTAAATTTTTAGGTGAACTATCCCTTTAAGTTAGATAAAACACACTGAAGATCCTCCAGCTGTTACACAGAAGAGAGGCAGATCAGACAGTGAGGGTGGACATGCTTATAAATCAGGTGTTTATTCGGTATTTACCTCATTGCAACCACAGTGAGGTGTGCTTGCACTTTTTCCTGGTGTCATCCCACGCCACCCACTGTACTAAAAGACCCAGCAGCAGCATCAATGCGGCATATATCAGATCTTTTAACAGAGGAGGCACAGATGCAATTGGCCTTATTGCTGCAGTTCTATTTCTATTGATATTTATGCATTTCACAATCAGTACAATTGTACATACTGGAGGAGAAGTTGGGTTGGATATTACGATTAAACCCTGGCTTTAAACATCAATCTCAGTGATTAAAGGATTGAGCATAATTTGTGCCACTTGTCTCAGTTGATCACATTTGATACGTCTCACCAGTGAGTCCTGATTGCCGGAGAGATTTATTCCAGGCATATGGTTGGCTGTCAGGGTGCACTGGCCAAGTTGTTCATGGACACAATGTGGTACCTGGATGCATCTCTCTGAGGTTGGAAGACATTTAGATCTCCCTCCAACACCCATCCCTGTCTAACTCTAATCTCACAGCGACCTCCGTTTCTCTCCATCTGTGTTTGTGACTCCGAGACAGCTTGCGACCAGCTTTTGGGAGGTGTTTATGTGTGTGTGTTTGTGTGTGTGTGTGACATGTTGTTTTCTCTTCAAAGCTATGATAAATGTTCCACTGTGTCCTCTCACCATGGAGCAGATGTACCTCAGGGGAGATCACACAACAGACACACACACATACACACAGTCTGGCTCAGTCAGCCAGCTAAACTCTTGGCTTAGCTGCTTGGCTATGGTATCTTGTCTCACCCCTCTGTTGACATGGCAGCCTCAGCAGTGTCAAAAGCCCAAAGCTGTGCCCAACTAGTTGAGCTATTCAAGTGAAGAGACATTGGTCACACTTTATTTTAAGGTCCAATTCTCGCTATTAACAAATCATTAACTACAACTTTTCCCTCAATAAAATCCTAATTTGCTGCTTATTAATAGTTAGTAAGGTAGTTGTTAAGTTTAGGCATTGTGTAGTATTAGGGATGTTGAATATGTTCATGTAGAATAAATGCTTTATAAGTACTAACAAACAGTCAATATGTTAATAATAGGCATGCTAATAAGCAACTAGTTAATAGTGAGAATTGGTCCCTATACTAAAGTGTTAGTGAAACATTCACACACAAATACACACTCGCAGTATCTATTAAACGCCTTCCAATACTCAAGACAGACTTAATCAGGAAAACGTTCCTCCTTCAAATAGAAATCTCCTCTCTGCTGAGACCAGTGATGTGTAAAAAGCATTAAAGATGCAAATAAAGCGCACGCCGCAAATAAGAGAGTGACGTTCATTAAAAGGATAATCTAAAAAGTCCTTGGGTGTTGTTGCAGTTGTCTCGGTGGCTGTACTCTAAAGCAAATGCACATGAATGAGGAGATGCGAACGAGTGAGTGGGAAAACAGAGGGAGGGAAGGAGAGCAAATGAGATCGTTAAATGCATCGAGGGAGCAATAGATCTCGGCGCATTTTAGCCGAGTGGCCAGAACAGCACAAACAAGCTCTGCGCCGCAGCGATAAGAGAAACGGCACCAAGTGCTGCAAAAGGGCAATGCTGCATCTCTGTGGTCAGTCAGTGGTGGGAAAACAAAGATGGATGAGACTAAACACGCGCATTAGGACCTTGTGGATACATCAGGAACCTTACTATTCAATTTATGCAGCACAAAAAAGCCACATTCGTGTATTTTAAGAGTATTCGGTCCAGTAACGTTGTGTTGGTGTGTATTCATCTATGTGCCGCACGTAATCCATCAAAAAACAATGCGAGACATGAAGACGTGATGTTAACAGGATTTCTCCCAGAGTGAGCAGCCAAGTTGGTCAGACTGAGTGTCTCCCTGTGGCAGTAAATCGCTGTGTAGACAAGAGTAAATCTCCTCAGCCTGTCCACTGCACTCAGGGGACTTGGACTAAAACTAGCCTCTGGACTGGCCTGTACAGCTGGTTTATCTTCAAAAGCTGCTCTATAAAATACTATTTATGGCCAAGCATGCTAATTCTAGCCCATTGTTTATTAGGGATATGCATCTCATGACTCAGGCCGATACGATATGCATCTCGAATGCATAGCCAACGATACGATACATTAAAGATACATATTAAGTAGCTACCGATGCGAAGCGATACGATTCACCCCTGTTACGATCCGATTTCGATTAGATTCGATTCAGAACATTGTGATTCGATGCAATATGATGCAATGGAGAAAATATGATCACTTTTAATAAGGCTTATTTCAGTTAGTCTGACTCACTGTCAAATGATTTGGTTCCATAAAGCAAATTTAACATGGGCCTAGATCAAGCTTAGTGACTGTGGCAAATTATGCTGGGAAACTGACCTGGTCTAAAGCAGGTTAACTGTCAGACTAAGCTGAGTTTTTCTAACACTGTCCAATAGCAATCCAATGATATTACTACTCTCTCACATACTATTATTTGACTTAATTAAATTTTTTTAATTTTTTTTTTTACAGTTTCTAGCCATGCAGCCTTTCTCTCTGGTTGTATTACAGCTGTACCTTTTATAGTTTGCAGAACAGAGAGCAGAACATTACAATCTAAAACGGCTCTTTAAAGCATTAAAATAACTAAATTAAAAGTTAAAATCACTGAATTAAAAATGAAAATAAATAATAAAGAAAATGACTATATTTTAACTGCTATAAGAAACACACATGAACTCATTTGAGCTGAGTAATTAGTACTGAACTAGCTTACATTTACAGTTACTGCTATCATAACAATACACTTATATGTAGGTTTAAAATTCTACAAAAGACACATTTAATGTCCAACAACAAATATTTTAGCAAAATGTATATTTTACTCAGAATTATTGTGCTCCTATTCGATTGCGCTCTGTCTGTTTAGGAAAACACAACGTCTCAAATGCATTAAACAGCACAGATATATTCGCTGTTTGCCATGGTAGATCGATTTTATCCATGATCGACATTAAGGGCTGCTTAAGAATGAGCATGCACAAATTAGTGAGATTGTGAGAGCTTAATTTGTCATTTATGGAACCGCTTTAGCCCCGATTGAATTGTTAGGTTATTTCAAGTCAGGTTTTGGACTTTAATCCCCGCTTTTCCTCAGGTCTCTTTAGTGTTGTGATGCATCACAATCACGCAGCAGCAGTAATGAGAGAACGCACTTGAGAAACCGTTTAGAGAAGAGAAATCAATCTACATATAAAATATTGGTCACAGATTATTGGTCACTTTCTAAACAATAAAAATATAGCGCATCCACTAGTAATTCTATATTAATAAATCAGTTTTTACCAATGCAAATATGTTAGAAACTATGCATCGCGATATAAATGCCAACTTGTAGCCGATGCACACTTTTTAAACCGATGCATCGCATCGTTAACTTTTTATGCCGATGCACCGAGCGAATCGGGGAATCTTCCCATCCCTATTGTTTATCATCTGTTTGTTTGTTTGCATAAAAAAGAAAGCTTCGAATAAATTACACTACCACACGCAGTCAAACCGTAAGCTATGGTGGTTTCAGCTTAGTAGAGTTGCTCAGAAAAGAACAGACTTATTGTAAATCATGTAAATCAATTTTACAGGTTTAGCTTGTAGATATTTTCCTTGTCGTAAAATTTTTCTAACTGGCAGCACATAACATCTAAACAATCGTGATGCAGTCTGTAAATCTGGTAACTAGTCTAGAACAGTTTCAAAGCCGGCCAACTCCTACAGTACCAACACATGTTCTAAGAGGAAGTGTATGTTTGTTGTTCTACCAGGTGCTTTGTAGAAGCCATTCTCCTCTCTGTAGGGCAACAGATAGACTTCTCCCTCCTTCCAGATGAGGGACTGCTCGTACCCTCCGGAGAACACACCCTTCCAGCCATCTGGATCTGAGCACACACAGCAAAGTCTTAGGTCACTGGTGAAAGTGCTTCCATTGAGCAGCCTTTTACGATTTAATACAAAAATGTTCTTCACAAATTGAATGATCAGCATAACAAATTGTAAAATTTATATTTCTGTACATTTCAGAATGTGTTAGTATTTGGTTTCATTTGGTGGAAGCAATAACTGATAATCTATACAAAGAGTCACATGATCAGTATCACACATCTGATCATTCCGTTTGAATGATCTGAAAAATGTGCAAAAATTTTGCTAAATAATTTGGCACCACAAATTTTTCTCTTATTTAAAATGGTCAAAATCCCAAAACTTATTTAAAAAAAAAAAAGTGTTCTCAGTTCTTTTGGACCCCACTGTATATCTCAACTATTACAAAAAATATATATATACAAAAAGTGCTGATAAAGATGAGAGAGCCACAACTGATGTGCGTGTAGTGTGCGGGTCAGCTGGCTGATGGCCTCAGGTCAGAACTGCTTTTTGTTTGTTTTTGTTTGTTTTAAATCTCACTATGATCTGCTACATGGCCTGATTCCACAGTTTCACCTGGCTTGCCATTACCCATAATTCTCTGACAAGTAACCTCCCTCCACTCTCTCTTTTCTTTCACGTTTTGCTCCAGTGAACCAACTAATTTGCACCCAAAAACAGTGATCCACATGGGCCAAGTGTAGTGGTGTATAAAATTTTTGTTTGACGTTTGCCTTTCTCCTGTGTTTTCTTCTGCATTATGCCATTATTTGCGTCATTGACTGTGCATATGAAAAGTGCAAATCTTCTCAGGTGGATATAATCTGTACACAGCTCAATATTGAAATGATTTCTTTTTCTTTCTTAAAATAACGGAAGCAAAATTAAGTAAATGTACAACTGTAACAAACTCTAAAACAATATGTTTAATATAAGCCATAAATTAAACAACATAAAACAACATTAAACGTTACATTCCATTACAATGTTACTTTCCGTTACATTCCTCTGCCTCCCCAAACAACTATTTCAACAACTTAAAAATGTTTTCCACTAAATTAATTTGGAATAACAGATGTACCAGACTCAGCCTGACACTTTTGTATTTGCCATATGATAGAGGAGGGCTGCTGCGGTAATGATCTAAAGAAGTTCTCTCTGCATCTCTCACAGTGAGGGCCAACTGTGTTTTCCCTGCAGCCAACACAGCGCCCCCCACTTCCTGTGCTGCGGTACTGCTCTGCATCAAACACACATTCATCAGCAAGACCACTGCAGGTACACCCTGAGAAACAAGAGAAAGAAGTGGAGGAATGTACATGGTTGAAAAAGAAAAAACAAGAAGAACAACAGATCGAACTGATTACAAATAGCAGTGGACGTTCATTTAAAGTTTTCAGTCAAATTCACACCAGCATGTTCAGTTTCAAAAAGCTTTGGCTCACACACACACACTACCTAATAAGCTCCCCTGCCACAGGCCCCTTCTTCTCAACATATCATCGAACCAGAATGCACAAAGTCAGCTTTTTATGCACCTGCAACCTGGGGGGGGGGTATTGTGGGACATTACTCGTTTTATTACAGCTCCGTCAGTCTATTGACTCTGCAATAACCATCACATTATCACTCTCTAATGGGACACAGTTTATTGAGCTGCCACTGAAGAAAGGAATGCATACTATTACAATAAAGGAAACGTGCTAAAGAAAGGGAAAATTTTTTATTTAAATTAATTAAATCTCAATTTATTTTACATCTAAATACATTCTTAATGAGGACACACAACTATAAGTAAGCAGTTTTTGCAATGATTTCTCTAAAACATAAACTAACCTTCCAAAGGTATTTTTTAAATGAATGAATACTTTTATTCAGCAAAGATGCATTAAATTAATCAAAAGTGACAGTAAAGACTGTTACATTGTAATGACAACTTTCTAGTTCAAACAAATGCTGTTCTTTTTAAATTTACATAAAAAAAATGTATTATGGTTTCCACAAAAACTATTAAATAAGCAGCACAACTGTTTTCAACTGTGATAATAAAAGTGTTTCTTGCGGAGCAAATAAGCATATTAAAATGATCATGTGACACTGAAGACTGGAGTAATGGCTGCTGAAAATTCAGCTTTGCCATCACATGGAATATATTACATTTTAAAACATTAAAATAGAAAATAGTTATTTTATAACTGTTTTTACATAAAAAAGACTTCCAAAACCAAAACTGCACCAACTGCCAACTTTTGGACAAATATAGATAACGTGATTGAAGCTTGGCATCATCCAGCAAATACAGTAGTGTGAAAAAGTGTTGGCCCCCTTCCTGATTTCTTATTTTTTTGCATGGTTGTCACACTTTAATGTTTCAGATCATCAAACAAATTTAAATATCAGTCAAAGATAACACAAGTAAACACAACATGCAGTTTTTAAATGAAGGTTTTTATTATTAAGGGAAAACAAAATCCAAAGCAATATGGCCCTGTGTGAAGAAGTGTTTGCCCCCCTGTTAAAACTGTGGTTTATCACACCTGAGTTCAATTTCTCTAGCCACACCCAGGCCTGATTACTGCCACACCTGTTCGCAATCAAGAAATCTCTTAAATAGGACCTGCCTGACAAAGTGAAGTAGACCAAAAGATCCTCAAAAGCTAGACATCATGCCGAGATCCGAAGAAATTCAGAAACGAATGAGAAAGAAAGTAATCTATCAGTCTGGAAAAGGTTATAAAGCCATTTCTAAAGCTTTGGGACTCCAGCGAACCACAGTGAGAGCCATTATTCACAAATGGCAAAAACATGGAACAGTGGAGAACCTTCAGTTCCAAGACGAAAACCGCTGCTGAATAAAAAGAACATAAAGGCTCGTCTCAGATTTGCCAGAAAACATCTTGATGATCCCCAAGACTTTTGGGAAAATACTCTGTGGACTGACGAGACAAAAGTTGAACTTTTTGGAAGGTGTGTGTCCCATTACGTCTGGCGTAAAAGTAACACTGCATTTCAGAAAAAGAACATCATACTAACAGTAAAATATGGTGGTGGTAGTGTGATGGTCTGGGGCTGTTTTGCTGCTTCAGGACCTGGAAGACTTGCTATGATAAATGGAACCATGAATTCTGCTGTTTACCAAAAAATCCTGAAGGAGAATGTCCGGCCATCTGTTCGTGACTTCAAGCTGAAGCGAACTTGGGTTCTGCAGCAGGACAATGATCCAAAACACACCAGCAAGTCCACCTCTGAATGGCTGAAGATAAACAAAATGAAGACTTTGGAGTGGCCTAGTCAAAGTCCTGACCTGAATCCTATTGAGATGCTGTGGCATGACCTTAAAAAGGCAGTTCATGCTCGAAAACTCTCCATTGTGGCTGAATTACAACAATTCTGCACAGATGAGTGGACCAAAATTCCTCCACAGCGTTGTAACAGACTCACTGCAAGTTATCGCAAACGCTTGATTGCAGTTGTTGCTGCTAAGGGTGGCCCAACCAGTTATTAGGTTTAGGGGGCAAACACTTTTTCACACAGGGCCCTGTAGTTTCCCTTAATAATAAAAACCTTCATTTAAAAACTGCATGTTGTGTTCACTTGTGTTATCTTTTACTAATATTTAAATTTGTTTGATGATCTGAAACATTAAAGTGTGACAAACATGCAAAAAAAAAAGAAATCAGGAAGGGGGCCAACACTTTTTCACACCCCTGTATACATGTTAATCGGACTACAATAGCCTTGGCATTGAGCACATGGTTCAAAAGACAGCAATGACATGTAACAAATATGTCATGCATACATGGACAGACAGACAAAGACTAACTCAAAAACAACACAAAAACCTGCTGGAGCTCCATTATAAGTACGCATGTAAAAGTATTAATTCAACCAGTAGTGTGAATGTGGGGCACTGACAGGCAGTGTTCATGAAATCTGTTAAAAAACTTCTGAAATCATTCTTTTTGCAATTCTGTTCGGTGCTACTTGTGACAGAGAGAAAACAAACAAACAAACAAACATGTATTACTGTAAAACTATTGTGTTTAAAGACATCAAAACAGACTGGGAACAAACCTAGAAACAATTGGCTGGTTTCACATAGTTTAGTAAATATGCACATTTAAGAGATGTTTGGATGTAATGAATAAACATTTCTAGGTTGCCTTAATTACTCTTCTAATTTTTAGTCATGCAAATAAGAGTATTGCAATTTAATAAAGCATTTCCATTTAGGCTTATGGTGGAAGCTTTAAGAGCCTGTCATGCAAATGATAAACTTGGCAGAGTCTGTGATGAAAAACTTTATGAAGCAACCATGCACAGAATGCATCGGCGGTTATTTCCACCTCCTCACCAACAGATAGTGCTGCTTTTGCACCCAACTTGTTTATTCATTAAATCCACTTTGATGGGAAGGGACAACAATTACCAACAGAAACCCATCTGTTGACCACTGAAACAGAGAGTTAATTAAAGGAACGTGGAGCTTAGTGGAATACAGAATGAAAATAATTAACATGGCTTTTTTCGCCTTATGGGTTTGTCAGAATAGCCAATTACAGCATCCCCCTAAAGTATTTACCAGAGACGCATGACAGCACACACGCACACAACACATTACACGAATGAAACTTTCTTAGTTATTGTGCTGAAAGGCTAAATGATGTGATGTTTTATTGAATTACTGACTGCTGTGAGCATCTTCATGTAAGATTGTGCTGTAAATACAGTGCAGCTAAGGCGAGTGAAATAAATGTGATCTTTTCAAGATATTGCTATGATATTTACAGCAAATCCTGATGATACTGTTGACTTTGTACAACAACGTTAACCAGGGCCGGACTGGGACGTAATTTCAGGCCGGGAAATCTCACACTCATCCAGTGAGAAATCCACACAGAAAAAAAGGGGCCAAAATTGTACCTTTTGGGGTACAACAGCTCGTCACCGTAGCAGTACTCTTAAAACAACATCTTTGTACCTTTTTTTTTTTACCCCTAATAGGTACATATTAGTACCTTAGAGTAGTAATTCGTACCCTTAAGGTACTAATATGTAGGCCTACCTATTAGGGGAAAAAAAAAGGAACAAAGATGTCCTTTTAAGGGTCCTGTTCCAGTGACAAGCTGTTGTACCCAAAAAGTTGCAATTTTGGCCCCTTTTTATATAGCCTATACATCCACAACAATTTCTGAAACCACAGACAACTCTATTGTTTGTATGACCATCACATAAAAAGGTCTAGATCCTTAGTCTGGTGCAGTGGAAAATAATTAAAGGTTCTGTCTTGCACTGCACCTTCACTTCATTTTCCCCAATATCTCTGTCTCTCCCTTTTTTTCTTACCTGTCACTTCTTCACCAGCAGGTCTACTGTTATGAACAGAACTGTGTCCACCTTGTTGAAAACAACCACCTAATTTCAGCTTGTTAGCACAGAATGTTATTTATCTTAAAAAGAATTAAATACCCTAGATTTAACAAACCTATATTACATACAAATATACACTACCAGTCAAAAGTTTTTGAACAGTAATGTTTTTAAAGAAGTCTCTTCTGCTCACCAAGCCTGCATTTATTTGATCCAAAGTACAGCAAGAGCAGTAATATTGTGAAATATTTTTACCATTTAGAATAACTGCTTTCGATTTGAATACATTTTAAAATGTAATTTATTTCTGTGATCAAAGCTGAATTTTCAGCATCATTACTATCTTCAGTGTCACATGATCCTTCAGAAATCATGCTAATATGCTCATTTGCTGTTCAAGAAATTATTATTATTATCATTATCAATATTTAAAACAATATTTAACACAGGATTTTTTGATGAATCGAAAAATCCAAAGATCAGCATTTATCTGAAATAAAAAGCTTTTGTAACATTATACATGCACTATACCAAAAGCTTGGAGTCAGTATAATTTTTTTTGGGGGGGGGGGGATTCTAGAATAATTCTCATATTCTAGAAGTCTTCTATTTCAGATAAATGTTGTTCTTCTGAACTTTCTATTCATCAAAGAACCCTGAAAAAAAAATTCTCTGTTTATATATATTGTTTATACAGCATTAGACTTCTAATTAGATGACTGTTTTTGCTGTATTTTGGATAAAATAAATGCAGGCTTAGTGAGCAGAAGAGACATCTTTAAAAAACATTAAAAATCTTACTGATCAACTTTTTGACTGGTAGTGTAGGCCTATTAAAACACATTTTCTAAAGCGCCTAAATGTCAAAATTAGTACAATATATTTGTTGAAAAATTCTAATACAGAACGCACTATTGCATTATTAGGCTGTGACTGATATTATTTTTGTGTTACTGTCTGCTATAGCTCCCTCCCTGTACAATAAATCCACGTGAATATTGGTCTCTGCTAAAAATTTTTATGTAACTTTACAATCGATATTGATGTCATTTAGCAGAGTATTCTGAATGATGATGATAATGGGGTGCTAGTACTGATACTAGCAGTTTAATACTCAACTAAAGACAAAACTATCTAGCGTATTTACAAATGAAACTGACCTGCACTTGAAGGTTCTGTTCGGAATCGTTTGACGGAAACACGGAACAGACGTGAGCTAATTCATAACGCAGCGCTGCCAGTCAAGACTAAACAATTTATGATTTATTATCGAATAATAGTAACTTAAAAAAAAAAAAGAGCAGCGGGCCAAAACAGCCGCCAGGCCACTGGGAATTCTCCCGGTGCTCCCGATGGCCAGTCCGGGCCTGCCGTTAACATTGTACAACATACAATGCTAACTTTTTTGATCTTACAAACTTCTTTGCTCTTTTTGATCTTTCAAACTTCTTTGGTTGCACAAAATTGATCTACAGTACATTTTCGATAGAGAACTTAACACATGTAATTTTTTTTCTTCATTAAATCAGTTCAGTTACACTGAGTAAACTAAGCAAATACAATCACAGCCAATGCGCAAGAGGCAACAAATTAACTTCTTCATTTCAAAGTTAATTTGTGAAAGTAAAACTCTGCAGTCTCCAACAGAATTTCATGTTTAATGAAGTTTAAAGCATTAAATATATAATGCTGAAGTGAAGAATCAAATATAAGCTAAATTCACTGTTAGTTCATTTCCAATTCTCAGATACTCCAAACAAAAACGCACAGATGGGCCTTCAGCTAAACCTTCAGTTTATCATTCACAGAAAAATATTATTAACTAGTAAAATGAAAAACATTGTTAAATTAATCATGTAATGTAAAATTTACTTGGGGCCTAATACATTTTTTCAGCTCTTTTTCTTGATTATAATCTCAATGGGTTGTGGTGTCAATGAATTAATGAACCAGATGATAAAATATTATCTTTTAACAGAATTAACAAAGAGCAAAACTTTTGGCCATGACTGTAGGTTTGGCAAGAAATTAGCTTAGCAAGTTTTGTGTGTTTTCACCAACGTACCCTGATAACTATTAACATTAACATGTTTGTGCAGTTTATTATTATTAAAAGGTAAAAAGACACTGATATATATGCCGATGAAGAAGAAAAAAAATCAGACATGCACAAACTCAAACACAGACACAAACAATATGCAGGTGGTGACAAACACAAATACACAAACACTGTCTCTTCCACATCCTGTTTATACCACAAACACACTGATGATGTAGAATGTAGATCACATGGCTGACAAATCTCTCTCTCTCTTACTAAAGTTCAGTTTCCCTCGATATTTAGAGCTCTTTCTCTGTCTAATTGTCCTATTCATCACTCACTCTATGGCCATTTTCCTTCATTTGCTCCCTTTCCCTTTCCCTTTTCTCTTCGTCAGTATACATCTGCCAACAAAACATTGGTGACAGCTGAAAGACACATCTACACAGTTGTGATTTTATTTACCTGCCCCCCACGGAAAAATCCGATATGGCATAAAAATATGAACGAAGCACTTTGGGATCTTTGAAGAACTCATCTCCAAAAGTGTTCAGTCTGTCCAGAGAGATGAGGATATCAGTAGCTGTCACCCAGTCCTAGAGAGAGAGAGAGAGAGAGGGAAATAAAATGATTTTTCTTTTTTTTACTAAACTCAAAAACATGAAATCCTATGAATAATGTAACCTGATAACATAAGGTTAAATGTTATATTAAGTAAGAAATAATTCTTACAAATGCAGGTTACATTGCACTCTGATAAATTGTGAAACCAACTGTTATACTGTAGATATAACAGTCTGTTCTAAGATCTGAACATGTATGCAGCAAAATATGAGGCGCCATGTAGGATTTAAATCAAACTTCGCTTCCCCTTCAGGAACTCGAGTCGCTTTGGGAACGCCCTTGCGTGACCGCGTTCTGAAGCA